>NC_064615.1:544872471-545178222 GCF_023898315.1 Schistocerca nitens
CGGAAAAGCGAAATCAGTACTTCGACCTACTATTTAATAGCTATATGTATTTTGAGAGTTAGTGACTGGTTTTGGAATCCTTTTACACTTGAGAAGTAGAGCACCATGACGCTAAGCTGTGATACATACTGGAATGCGCACGCAACACTTCTTGTAGGAATGGTGAAAAGAGGACGCCAGCTTTAGTTATGCAACAAAAAAAGTTACTGCACCAGTTACGTTTTCCTGACAATAGTTTTCGCATTTTTATTTCACCTTAGTGTTGTTGGAAGCAACATGAGTTTTCGATCATTTGTCTGCGTGTGTGTAATTCAACGATTTTTCCCATGCGGTGGTCTGTTTCGTCCTCACTGCAATTAAAAAACCAGAAAATGTAAATCATAGAATATAATTTGAGCTATTCAAGGATAATATTTATGGAGTATCTTCTTACGCATTTCATACCGCCTTCAAAATACGGAGATCGAGTCAATTCACAACGTTTGTTTGTGCACATTGAACTGTAACGTAAGATGACACGTGCCTCTATGACATGTTTCGGTGTGCTGGCTGAAAAATTTTCTCATGCGTTACATTTCAAACGTAAAAACTATAAGAGGTACTTACAAACGTAAGATGTACTGCAATAATGAACAGCAACGAAAATTGCCCTACAAGTCACTAACTAAACAAGCTACTATCAAAGGGATTAAAGAAAGGTAAAGATAAGTACGAACAGGCACATAAAAAACAATATTAAACACTAAGTAGCATAAACAAAAAAAAAAAAACTGGGGGAGAATCAAGTAAGAGAAGTACAAGAGCCCTAAAGTTACCATATTGAGATCTCATTCCAAAGAACAGAAGGAAACATGTCCAGTCATATTAAGAGCAAACTACAGACCCAACAGTGAGAGGATGTATTGTGTTCTTGGCAGATGCCATCGTACCGAAGAACATTTAACTGCATGGAGGGGTGGAGACGGTCCTTAAGCACAAATGCATAGTAGTTTAGATCGATTATGGCTTCCATTATGAAGAATCACCGACACGAATACATTCCTCAGACCATAACGCTCCCTCACTCATTGCAGGTTGTTTGCCTTGAGACGTTTCACGCCCTACACGCCACCCGCCTTATACCCGATCGAGCATAAAACGTCTTTCTCCTCAAACGGCCGCTCAAAGCAGGTCCGGTTCAGGTATTGGAGTGAAAATTGAAGCCTTCGTCGCCGGTGATCAGCAGTCGACGTGAGCGTACGAATCTGGAACCTACTGTGGACAGCGGGAAACAACGACTTTCGCGGGATAATCGTTGAGCAGACACTGCTGGTAGCCCCGTGGTTCATCTGGGGCGTCTTTCCCTCAACTGTACCATGCCTGTTCATCCGTACACATCTCCGCAGCTGTCTCTCACTTCTGTCATCTATGGTCAATGTTGCCCCACTGGTCATGCTGTCAGTTTTCGATAGTGCAGTTTTACCATGCACACTTCACTTTAAGCAGGGTGACAATTGAACAGTTTACAAACTGAGGCGTGCATCCACTCTTTGCCTGAAAGGCAATAACCACACCCTTTTGGACGTAAGATAAATAGCTTCGTTTCCGCATTATGACAACGATTGCACTGTCCCCCGCGGCTCCCTGATGATCTTTACATAGCCTCCAGCGTTAATACTGAGCCCTACCGTCATTGAGTGGTTATCTCGCGTTGAAGTCGAACAAAGGCGGTGGTCACATTCCTGTGACGGAACCGTGTCTGTACTAGTATCTTGGACTTAACGTAGATAGTGAAATGACTCTGATGTCTCCCATCGTACAATATTCGGAACATCACAAGAAGTTATGTGAGATGCTCCATGCAAGGCTTTCACTTCTTTGCCTCTCAGTTTAGTTTGAATGTAACAGAAAAACAAACAAATATCTGACTAGCCTTCAGTGTGGCAGAGCCTTACTAAAAAGGCAAACCTTCCCAAATATAAGTGAGGCAAGAACTAATATTGTCAATTTAATTATGAGATAATAACAATCCAACAAGAACTTGAAAGACCACTGTAATCGTATATTGGAACACGAAATTAATAACGAGAACTTGTCCGACATGAGCATAGCGTGTATGTCGCTGTTGATTCGTTCTTTTTTATTTTGTGGGACGAGTGGACAGTTCAAGTAACACATATATAGCATACAGTAGTGTTGCAGTGCTAAGTGGGAGAGTTTCATTAACATACATTAGACGAAATAGCCATCTGTAATTACGTTCACTGACTTTTACAGCACTGGTAGCAGTGGCGGAGGTCCACGGACAACCAGAAGAGGCGACCACCGCCAACATCGGGAATGAGACTCTAAGCACCGGCAATATCACAGCTGAGAGTAGATTTCTGGGGAGGTCGTCCTACACGGAAGATGACGATTATACCATTTGTGTCGCAGCAGACAACAAGTTCTACCTGTATGCTAATTCGGTGAAGCTGTATTCTTGCTACAACCAACTACCGAAAGGTAAGTTACTTCAAACAGAATTGTTTTCTGTTCAAAATTGACAAGATGAAACCAGTTTGTTCAGCATAAAAATTCGCGAATGGTCCCACAGCGAAAGTGAAAATATTAGTGAAATAAAATCATCAAGGAACAGTTGCTACCCTTGCCTCACCAAAATTACGAAAATGCAACTCTTCATGATTCTCCACCAAAACCATTCAGAGCAATTTGCTGTGCATGTTTAGTCCACCTTTTATAGTCATTTTCTTGCCCCTTAAAACTGCTGCATGTTTTTCACTACACACCCTTGAATTCTTTTAGGAGGATTATGTCGTGTAACGCGACATGAAGTACGCAGTGGGCCATAGTTTCAACATTTTACGAAAAGATATTTTAACAGGCGACGGAAGTTGCCACAAGTGCCGCGGTCTGTAGCGTGTGGTTAATTTTCATAGTGAATGTGTTGGCAGTGAAGTACACACACCTATACTAAGCTTAACACTATAAACCGATAGGCAACGTACACTTTTCTTCATACCCTGTAGAATGCCGACAACTGGATTAGTGTGTGTAAACAATACCCGTCATACGCTTAGGAACAAGTAGAAATAGTCTTGCAAGTTTAAAGAAGTTAAAAATTTAACGACTCGTTGACATAGAGATGAAGAATTAGGTGAACTGGGCAATGATAAGTGAACGTACTGGACTACATCTTATCGGAAACATCATGTTGGCATTAAATTAGGGCACAGATTCATTCATTGTCTTAGTGAGACATCTGCAATGTAATATCATGCCGAAATACGGTATATGTTACTTATAGGCGATGACACACTGTACTAGCAATCAACCGTATAACCATTGCAAAAAATTTCCCAAATATCGGGCATTTATATGGTAAATAGCAGCATGCCACACATTTTAATTAGTAGTCAGTGAAGGTTGAAAAAAGAACCTGATAAATCACGTTACTTAGGCCAGACCAAAATATCGCGAAAGAAGAAGATGTGGGGTTGTCGTATTACTGGTTAAGATTTCCACTGCGTTAGAAGTTGTGCCTGCACGCGTGTTGGTTAGTACAAGAGTACATGAAAGATAAATAATGAATATTTAGATGAAAATGTCTAGAAAACAAGCGGCAAAATCTACATGTATAGTAAGTTTGTTACTATACAACCACGACATTATTTAGTTTGGCTTTTCGTGGCCACTGTTGTAAGCAGGCTGATACATTGCAGTCATCAAGAACAGTGGTTAAGGAAAACGCACCATCTATCGAAGCTTTCAGAACAGCTGTGCCTATACTGTGAAATTGCCCACCGTGTCCTAGCAAAATATCACGATTAAAACTCATGTTGAGCCGACCGAAATGCCCCAGTCCCACATGCAATAATATTGCGGACGATTAATAAACAGAAGGTGGCCTCGCATCTCACACAAAGCTGAAGCCCGTAACTTCACAGGGATCGTGCAGAGTAACATGGGCGCAATTCAAAGAGAATAATTCTTCAAACTCTAATAAAATGTGAATCTTCTAGAGTTGGGGAAAACTGAAGGTCTCACCACTAGAAACGTTTGGTCTCTCTCAAAACAATTAACATTTTGGTGATCTTGCGCTCTCCAAACTTGGCATTCTGAGTGATGGAGAAAGGTACCGGATTCATTCAGTGTTTCTACAGGGTGATTTCGTCGTTTAGCATCCGCAGTTCTGACTTTGACGATAGCTTCTGACAGTACGGCGAAATTGCAAGTTCTTCGTGACTGCGTTTATCTGTTGCCTATTCAAGTGTAATAACTGAGTTTATGTCTTCGATGAATCTCTTTCTGTGTCCTTTGATGTTCGTGGCTATTAAGTATCACGAAGGCAAAGTCTCATCACAAACATCTCCATTGCCGAGTTTCATTGCAGTCACAGCCAACTTATAGCTCAATGCGGCTGCAACTCTCTTCTAGGATAAATGTTATCTTTGGTCAATTTATGGTCTGGGCTTTAAACTTCGCAAATAATAGCTTCTTGAATTCTCTCCTTAAAGTTTCTGTTTCGTATCATATGGAATTATTTCATTCAGTCCTTTCTTTATGATAAGCGTTAGTATTTACATGACATTCTTCTTAATAAAACTGATCAGAGCGTAAAATTTGTGGTCAGTAACTGTCATCACTCTCAATATGACTTACTTTTCTATTTCTTTTTGCAACAAAAGGGTGTTCATTGTGGCTTCTATAATCGGGTTGTTACAACTGGTTGGTGGAACGTTCGGACGACAGAATACCGTTGCTGACATGTACACGAAGGACAGAGTACACGCACTTCATCCAGTCACGTTGGATCGTTCTTGTGTTAAGATGTTCTCGTGCGGCGCCAATTTCCACTGAGATCGTTCACGTTCGACTAAGTTTTAGGGTTAGTGGGGACCAGAAGTGCTGGCCATTCTCAAATCACAAACTCAGGGATGGCCAGATCAGTTCCCAGCAAACGAAAACGAGGTCCCTCAGGTTATCGTCATTTGGCACGTCTCAGGATACATGTCGTGCTTATTGAATGCTTCGCGCTCCAGGAGCATTACCCCCCCCCCCACCCCACCCTAGAGGAACTTGGTTGTAGTGGCATCCTTAAACTTTCGAAATATGCCGTAAGTCAGGTTGACGCGCGTAATCACTCTTCCAACTGACTGCTATATTACCAGTAAGGATAGGAACCCTGTAACATAGCACACTGGTGGGACCCCACATTATCGCTGATACACGACCATGACATAATCTTGTCACATTGCTGAGAGTAAGATTCATGCTATGTAAAAAAGGCGAAGAGTTTCAGTTGTCTCATCACTAGTAAATTTAAACTGCTATCTTATTTTAGAAGTTCCTATCTTTATAAAAGCACATTTTTCTTCGTTGCAGTTTACGTGGTGAAACCAAAGAGCCAGTGCAAACCTTACCTGTCAGATTGTCCCAGGAACTAGGAGTATTGCAAGTCCGTTGGCTCAGCTTGGATCGTCTGCGAGGGAGTGAACACTAAATCGCTGACCTGCTGACTGAAGACATCTGCTGTTTCCAGAGGAGCCAAGAAACTTCAAGAGCGTCAGAACTTGACTCTTTTACTTACACATAACCGGTGGAATCTACACATCTTATTCTGTGTCAGTTTCTGATTACTTCACGACACGCAGTAAATTTCATTACTGTAAAGATTAGTATTAAAATCATTGCATATGTATTCTTTTTATGTTTCTGTTGTTTCTATAACAGTTGTATGCCGACGCAATAGTTTCATGACGTCAACTGTTGTATTAAACGGTAGAAGATATTTCTCTACCTACAGGTTCACGAAAATACTGACAAACTACGGCTTGTTATTAATAACATCAAATGCATTTCATCCGTTATCCACGATGACCTCCTATATTCCCAATATCCAGTTTCAACCGTAACACACTGACTGCCACGAGGACACCGGCGGCCACAGCAAAGACTCACGACTGACGCCACGGCTGGACCTTACCTGGCCTGGGAAATAAGTAAAAAATTTGTAATCCAGAGGAAATGGTGTCATATCTCACGGTTTTATATGGATTTATTGCAAGCAGTTATGGACAGTAGACTTTGAAATATCACGCCAAGTTGCGGGTTCACATTATCGAAGTAGTAAAAGTGACCGTTTACCGTCTCAATTACTTGATATTCTCGCTTGAAGCGTAAGTACAAGTGCTTGCTGAAAAGTAATGTCTCCGTATTTTTATATGTCAAAACTTATAAATCTTCTTAAATAAAATAAACTTTATTAACATTCTACACCCTTTTTCTTCGTGTCACTATGTTTAACCAAACGTGAGAAAAGTTTCTTGATACCGTCACCGTAGAATATTTTACTTTGTTGATGGAGCCACAACATTACTCCTACTTGCACCGCTTCATCACTATCAAAGCGAAATCGTTTAAAAGTTTTCTTAGACTTTTGGAAAAAGATGACAGTAGGATGGGGCCTTGACGGGGTGTATGGAAGATGCTCTGTGGCCTCGTGTACAAGGTGTAGGGTTGTACACATGTCGCAGCGCTTGTGCATTCTGTATCGTTGTCATGATGAAGGAAATGTAGCTCCATCTCTGCAAGAACTCTTCGATTATTCGCCTTTTCAGTTTCTTGAAGGAATACAACAAGCAGTATCTCGAGCTCTGTCACAGTCACGTCACACACCGCCATGTTATACGCTTCAGTACGTAGCCCTCGATCAGCAGAGGGTTGCAATTGCGTTATGGAATTGTGAAAGTCGATCGAGTTATATCCACGACGCGTAATAGCGTAACCCGCATTGTTAACACAATGAAATACTAGGAGGCATACATCCCGTATTATCAATACTTTCTTTCATTTTGTCTTCGGTAACGTCAGATACCGAAGAAAAAAAAGCATGATGCAAAACGAATGCTACAAAATAGTGTTATATCAATAAACAGAATGATAAATCGAGAGCCGGCAGCGGCGGCTGTGCTGCTTTAGGCGCTTCAGTCTGTAACCGGGCGATCGCTACGGTCGCAGGTTCGAATCCTGCCTCGGGCATGGATGTGTGTGATGTCCTTAGGTTAGCTAGGTTAAAGTATTTCTAAGTTCTAGGGGACTGATGACCTAAGATGTTAAGTCCCATAGTGCTCAGAGCCATTTGAACCAAAAATCGAGACAGGTAAGAAAATCGTTATGAGTTAGATTGAGGACACCATACAGCCGGCCGGGGTGGCCATGCGGTTCTAGACGCTACATTCTGGAACCGCGCGACCACTACGATCGCAAGTTCCAATCCTGCTTCGGGCGTGGATGGGTGTGGTGTCCTTAGTTTAGTTAGGTGTAAGTAGTACTAAGTTCTGGTTGAGTGATGACCTTAGCAGTTAAGTCCCATAGCACTTAGAGCCATTTGAACCTTTTTTGAAACCATACATTAACCATAATTTATTATGTTCAGTACTAAAATTAAATATAAATCCCAAATGGCCACAAAACACATAATTTGCTTGATAGGAGTAGCCCACATTATACACGATGAAGAAAAAATGCCACACGTCACGGTCGGCATGTCATTGCTCATCGCAGTTCAAGACAAAAGTGTATCAACCTAACCTTAGTCCAACTCACTGGTTAACAGAAATGCGATTCAGAAAATAAGGCTCTGGTAATGCTGTTACTGCATGCAGCGGGGCTAAGAACAAGTACCATTAATTCTGGGCTGAGGTGGAGCTCTCCCATTAGCTCAGTGAGACGAGAAAATGCCGTAGGAATCGGAGACTTGGACTCAATGATGTTCAAGTTCAGTTTGCTCCAAACATTCTTTTTCAGATAAAGCATCAAACACTATCAAGTTGACACCTCCAATTGTGGTATATTGTATTTTTCTTTCTGTCTTTACTTAAAATTAAGACAGAACATGAACTTCTTACATATAAAACGTCTGCTTTGCTCTGTCCATGAGATAATTAAAAACAGTTGAAAATAATAATGCACACAATAACATCGTCGGTATCCAATGAGTTACAAAAGACGTAGTACGTAGGGGATACTAAATTGCACATTACGTTACACATTATAATTCCATTCTAGACATCCATCGTCCAGTTTCATCTTCATAGTGCTGGTACGTAGACACACGAACAAAATTCAGTTTAGGAAAGGCGTTCAACTACCTTGCATTTGCAAACTTCGCAACTAGCTGTGTCGTACGTTGCTGGACCCTACACAACACGTCTGCATCAACTTTTGTTATGTTTCCTCCCTCCCTGCACTTACACATTCACACACCAAAGTAGACTCCAGTGGATTAATGTCCAGAGATTGTGGAGTCCAGAACATCGAAAATCCATTACCCCATCATTTCCACCGAGCGAGGTGGTGGAGTGGTTAGACACTGGACTCGCATTCGGGAGGACGACGGTTCAATCACGCGTCAGGCCATCCTGATTTAGGTTTTCCGTGACTTCCCTAAATGACTCCAGGCAAATGCCAGGATGGTTCCTTTGAAAGGGCACGGCCGACTTCCTTCCCCTTCCTTGCCTAATCCAATGAGACCGATGACCTCGCTGTCTGGTCTCCTTCCCCAAACCACCCAACCCCAACCCCCATTCATTTCCCTGGAAATGCTTCTATTCCAAAGTGTGGCAGTGTACTAGCGTTCCGAAACCTAAGGTGTAACTGAACACCAAGAGAAACTTTTCAAACGCGTCAAGGAATATACTGCAAAGGAATGAACGGTGCAAGGGCACATGCGAATTGTCCACTAATAGGTAAGGGATCAAAAGCAGTTCATTCATGATTCTAGCCTGAAGATTTATGTCTCTGCCCCAAGAACACAAGCCATGTGCAGGGGTGTTTTTTTCAGAATTCTTCTAAATTTCGTGCAGCTATGGCTGCCTCACATCGGAGTGAAGGCAAGGCACGGCGAGCACTGTATACAAGTGTGATGAAATCAGGGAAGCACAGGGAACTGGCGTGCTGTGAAGAACCGATACATTGCACGCAGTACCGCACCTAATGAACTGTGTGTAGGGACCGAAGAGGGCTGAGGGGACCTGACGCTGTAAATATTAAAGAGCACTCCACTTGTCTCCTCCAGAGGAAATACGTCAGGTGTGTAGCCCAGAGGCGAGTGAAGAACGATTGTTTAAATTGCACGCCAACCTCGACGACATGCTGGTGATGAATCTCGGCGGCAAACCGAACCGCTGAAACTACTACCAACCTCCGCTGCAAGGCAGCGCAATAGCTGCAGAGGGGCGGGCTGGAGCTGCACCGGCGCGAGTAGCGAAAGTGCCGCTAGCCTCCGCTCTCTGGGTGACATCGTCTGGCGGACTGCAGGTTGCTATTGGCTGTGGCGGGTCGGAGGCGCCAACTAGCGACCTCCCGGGTGAAGAGCAGTCTGCGGACACTCATGAATATGCCCTGGCTGCTAAGGTTAACAACAATGGCTGAAAGATGTTTTCCTTTCGGCGCTGTAAGTGGGGTCCACAAGATGAGTTTGAGGGAGCAGCCACCCACGTCCCAGGCTACCTATGCAGCCAAAACCCGCGGCGACCCCTTAGCTGTGACGTGAGTGGGAGCGCTACGTCTGCAACGCAGGGTGGCCGGACGACGATGCAGCAGGTTCCACCACTGGTATTGGTGCTGATCCACGCATGGACGCCACGTGGCGCCATCACTGGGATCGGTGGATGTCCTGCTGTTTAACTTTGATGCAGGAAACTCAACGAATGAGTTGCCGGTTTTTCTCTGCACGCTTAGGCGTAAGTCACCCCTCTCTACCAAACCATACCTCCCTGCCGTTGCGACTTATTGCAACCCCTGAGCGCTACAGGGCGGTTGTGAAATGTCACGTTCACAGGTGACACGCAGGTTGTATTCCAATCAATAATGATTGTTGTGAGTTGAAAATAACTTCAAGAGTGAAGGGAGACTCTCAGTCTATCCCACGTTACTTTTAAAATGTTCAGTATCTTTACTTGGTGCAGAATACATTCACATAGCTATACTCGTCCATTTCGGTCTTCTGGCCACTGGTGCTGAATCACCTTGCTATGATCATTGTGCATCACTTCAAAAACCAGTTTTTCACATATCTGGAACTGCTTTTGGTGATGTTGTTGAATGGTTTACAGAATTCAGTTATCTGTTTGTGTAGTAGGTTTTGTCCTTGGGCGACCACTGTGCATTACTTGTGTACGAAGGTTACCTGTTTCCCAGAAGGCTGTGCTTCAGGTGACGAAAACCATTCTCATCTAGATGTCGTCTTCTGTGGTACTGTGTAGCATATGCACGAGAAACAGCAGCCTTTTGATTGGAAACACTCAGCATCAAAAAACGATGTATATCTTTTGTTCGTTTCATCGGGAAGCTGCCCTACATAAAATTGACAGCAGTAGCCATGGTTGTCCATTATGCAGTCAGTAGACACATACACACAGGTTAATGGATCTCACTCTAATGCCATAGGCAACTATCATTTTATAGGCCATTGTCTTGTGTTGAAATGATGCCCAACTTACAAATTACGAGAGCTGTGGAATGGGAACCATATAATGTAAAAGAAACCTGACGAGGTTTTGAACAACGGCTACATGTGGCTGTAGGTTTGATGTTTCGTCGGACCACTCAGTGAGCTGCATGGTCTGGCACGGTTATGTGGGATGACACACGGTCCTTTTTACATTCCGATGCCCTACATGATATGACAGTGTTGACAGCTCCTCGTTTTCACCCAATATGTGTATTCTAAACGCAACTGATCTTATTTTGACACATAATTTTTCCATTAGGATCTGGTTAAAGATTCGTATCCTGGTATTTATTCGTCACTCTGTAGGAGGAAGTTAGCCAACAAGAGTATGTAATAACAATTACTGAAATTACAAACGGCTAGAAAACAAGAATGTTGCAAAGTTGGAGTTGTTGTTGTTTACGTTACGGTTGGAAGCTCTCCAAGCCTCTTTATGTCTCAAAATGTGACGTTTTAACTGATCCCTTTATCTAGTCAGCTTCAGCCCACAATTTACTTTTCTCCAAAATTCTGTTCAGTGCCTTCTTATTTGTTAGGGCATGTAGCAATCTTATCTTCAGCATTATTCTGTTGCACCTCATTTTAAAGGTTTCTATTACCTGCTTGTCTAAACAGTTTATTGTCCATGTTTCACTTCCATATACGGCTACACTGCGAACAAATACTTTAAGGTAAGATGTCATACACTTTAATTTATATTCGATGTTACCATATTTCTCTCCTTCGAAGACACTTGTCTTGCCATTGCCAGTCTATATTTTACATCCACTCCAACTCGGCTACCATAGACGTCCGCGTTCACTTTCGCCATTTTTATTCGCTGCAATTTTTCTATCTTCTCAATTCATCAAAAGAATGCAGTAACAGAGCGTAGCGTATCCCGTCGTATACAATCTTCTAAAAACAACCAGAAATACAGGCGGGAGACATCGTTGACAACCTCTAATATTTCTGCAGAAGCGTACCTTGCCACTTTCAAGACAAAACTGCAATAAGCAAGCGCGATGGAAACGAATTTAATAGTTCCGCTTTCGCTGAAAGTCCGTAAAGTTAACACACACACTGTCAGCATTAGCGTCGACACAAAGATGGCCGTCGTCATGTGACCAAACCCGCAGATTCCACGTGTGACCGATTCGTAGTATTAAATAATTCTCGTACTAAATCGCACGGAATCATACTGTCTTCACGAAACGTAGTTAAAAAAAAAATAACTAAGTACGTCTTTGTTTACATCTTTCTTTCTACTAATTTTGTTTAAATAATTACATTTTCAGTGCAGATTATAGCGTTAGTTGTTTGCTGCTGAGTGAAGTCCCGCGGCAGCCGTCCGGACGAAAGCGAACGCCCTTTGGAAGCGGGTAGCGGCCGAACCTCCTCTGACGCCTCGCGGATACTGGAACACTGGCGCAAAAAATGTTAACGGTGTCTCCGCGGCCGCGATCCCCTACTTTTCTCAAGTCGCAATACAGCCATTCACGCACCCTCCTAACGTTAACTCTACACTAAAAAATGTTACTGCATATATTGTTAATAAACTTCCTATGTTCAAGAAAACCTGTGACTGGTGTAACCTAATGGACTTTAATGCAAGGCGATCATTTATCCTGGGCCTCTTCCCAAGGCACAATGTGGATGAAGGGACTCGATGTGCTAAATCGGTGGGGCACACAAGATTGTACAATGTCTGACCTACCTGGTATCAGATCCATCCAAACCGAAGGAGCACACCACAGCAGCCTTGTAACCTTACCTTAGTTAGGCCCACTGTAAGAAATACTATTCCTAAAATTTTATTTTCGTTGGACAGGTCTGATGGAGCAGTTTTGAAATCTTTAACCGTTTTTCTTTTACTTATTTTTAGTGTTGACATTGCCTTTCAACGGCAGTATTTTTTTTACATGAATTTACTTCGAAACTCCATGGAAGCAAATTGGGACTGGCCAAGTGGCAGCCATCGTTACTTTTGAAAAAACTTGTTACGTTAATCATGATTTAGCAAGCAAAGCAAATTTAAATTTATAGCAAAATTAATGTTATTCAGTGGAGTGTAGTTTATTTCTTTGAATAAAGCGACCACATTTAAAGATGGTGTTACAAACCAAAGCAATTACTTCGAATGAAAGTCTCCCTCTCTCTATTATGAAGCAGTTCGTATTAATAATGAATTTACTTATTGCACCTTTTACTCAATTATTAAACAAACACGCAATTTAACTTTCAAACTCTCATTACACAACATGCATGAGCAGGAATCAGGACTGGTGATGGCTTGTGGCAGGAATTTTTGGAGAATAAGTTTGCACATCTTCAATTTTTGCATTTCAAAGTAAGTAGAGTGTAGCCCCTTACACGTTTTGAGATCAAACAAACAAGTCTATAAAAGTAATGCTTGCCCTGAGTTGTGTGCTGGAGGGCTCATAGTACTGTTGGTACAACCATTTCGGTCGGCTCTTCACGTCCCCTGTGATCGAATTCCTTATTGATAGCCACGTCACAAGCAGGAGCCATCTTTACTCGTCGGAGCGTCGGCCGAAATTCATCATAAAATTATTCCAATAATCTTGGTTTCCGAATTGATACATACTGGAGACGACTTTGGGTCATAAAAGCCGTGCCGTCCGAATATTTGGTTGCACTTTTTTCACAACTTTAGCACCAAATAAGCGTCACCTTAGAGGACCTATCACAGCCCGATACAAATGCTGTGAAGGCTCCCACGTAATTGCCTTTCTTTCCACCGTCTTTTCACTTGGCGCTCCTCTCGCCAAGGCCACCTCAACTTCTGGTCACGTAAAACCCTTTGTACTACCGCTCATGTTATTCTGTACATTTGATTAACATATTAACCGCGAAAATTAGCCCTGAGGTGGTTACAGTCATTACAATTTTTTCATTGAATGGCAATAACATTATCCTTATCGTTAATTTACAATTGGGTATGAAGTAATTCGTTTATGTCAAAGAGTTTTGCATACAAACATAACCATTTTACACATTCATTTGCTCACTCCCATTACATCTCTCTATAGCACCTAATATCGATCTTTCAACATACCAGTACCCTAAAGCAAAGTTAAAAAATATAGAAAAATTTATTTACTTTTTAACGGTGGCTTCACATATGCCGCACATTTCGTTAAATCTTCCTGAAGGGATGAGCTTAACGAAATGTTTCTTCAGTAAAACTCTATTCCTCTATGATCAAAATTATTGCTATACCTCCCAGCAAGATAACACCTTACCAAGCGAAAAATACAAACCTAAGTTGCATCAAAATTTACATGACTACTATTCCTTCACCATCTCCTCCTCTTATTTTTGCATATTTGGTCCTCTCTTTGGTAAAATACACATTACTCATTACTTGCTTGTGTTCAAATTATAGATTTTTCTAAGTTACTCTTATAACTTCCAATAAAATTGGCCCAAAACATCAACACGTGCAGTAACTTTTCGTTTAGCTTTTGTTTTTAGTTACACTTGTAATTCCGACCTTCGAATGAAGTAGGCGATAGCTTATATTTAAAGAAACTTATTCCAGAATGTTAG
Source organism: Schistocerca nitens (assembly GCF_023898315.1). Taxonomy (NCBI): domain Eukaryota; kingdom Metazoa; phylum Arthropoda; class Insecta; order Orthoptera; family Acrididae; genus Schistocerca; species Schistocerca nitens. The sequence continues at coordinate 544,886,519 of NC_064615.1, forward strand.
GTGAGTTTAATGCACCTTTCCAAAAGTGTTGATGAAAGAAAGGTGGTGTTTTAGTTCACAGTCTTCGAATGCATCAGCCAATCACATCGAGAGACTGCAATTTTTTGCCATACTTACCGCAAAAAGGCACTATCAGCTGTTGGTACCTCACACCAGTAATTATGTCATATACATAATGCTGCAGCGTCCATTGCTCCGAGGAAAGGATCTTGGACGCAGGTATGATGTAGGTGTGATATCACAAGACGTGGGATATTTCTAATCTAGGATTTTCCATTTGACTTCGGACAGTCGGACGGAATGCTCTTGTTGCACGGCAAAGCAACCCACCACACTGCCAATCGGACTAAGCCTGATCTTCAACAATTCGGTTGAGAAACACTGCAACATGCTCCGTTCAGCCAGAACCTTTCTCTGCGTGATTTTCACACCTTTGGTGACCTGAAGAAAGACTTATATGGACGTCCGTTTCTGCCGGTCAAGGAAGTACAGTTGCGAATGCGCTTGTGAATCCGTCACCGGCCGACCACATTTTACGAAACAGGAGCTGTCACAATGGTATAAACATCGTAATACGTGTGGTGACTCCTTTTGACTGGAACCATTCCAAGATACCCTTGTTATAACAACATGTACGCAAGACACATTTCATTAAGTAACATAAAAGTACAACTTCACTAAGTATTTACAGCTCATTACAGATTATTCTAAGTGTCTTCCACAACATGGCAACTGGTTAATAATGCATATCTACACACACAATTCTACGTATACATACACTTGTACCAAGTACACATGTGCTTCGTACTAAATGTAATTGGTCGAGTTACGTGGACTTTTATCTACAAAACGTGGAATCTAAATTCATACATAAATCATTATCTGGACATCAGCATTGAAAACCATTTTAGATGCTGCTCATTAAATAGTGGTGTGTTTATGGCCTTTAATTTTGTTTATCCAGGATATACTAGCAAGTAAGCACCAACATTTAGAACAACGCCTATTTCAAATGGACCAGTATATAACGTTTGCCTGTTGTTGTCTTTTCTATTCACGAGAGAGAATTTTGTGTGATTACTGATGAGGTCTCTACCTCCTACATTTAATCCTTGCATCTCCATACTTTTTTGTATTCTCCAGTGACAGTTGGTCTGTCAACTTACTATGTGACTTTTAATGTGTTTGGTGAATGGAGGGCAGGATGTTGCTGTCGGGTAGTAAGCTGAGCAGAATGTCTCTTTCATTTCAAATGTTTAACAGCAATTAAGTCAACCTATCAATACACGTGATTCCTGGCTTCTGGAGCCAGCGACAGTGCAACTGTGTAATAGCTTTCAGTAGTGTCAATTAGACATGGCAAACAGTTTGCTATCGAATAGAGCTCTGTATGAATAAAGTGGCCTACTCTAATTGACACACTCCTTATAGCAACACTGCATATCTGGCAGGTAGAAATATTTCGAACAACGTAGAATGATAAAGTTCTATGTACTGCAACGATTGAAACAAGTTATTCTAATTTTATAATGTACTTTAAAAGAAAAACACATTCCATGAAACACTGGTAACCGGTAACGTAAATAAAATATGTGATGGACAATGCACTTGGAGCTGTAAATCTAATTTTCTGTGACTTAAAAATTCGCCAACTGGCAAATACTGCCACACTCGCAACCACACACAATACAAGACAAAACCAGTTGATAATTAACACAAATATCCACTGATCGAAAACTTGACTAACAGACATTGTTAGATTACACACAGCGAATCTATCATGTCACCAGAAATAAAAATTGGTGCTGACAACATCATCGGCACAACCGTTGCGCAGGAATTCTAATTCCTGATTAAACACGTAAAACTTCAGAATTATTTCTTGGTACAGACAGCAGAGAAACAATTCCGGCTAATACCATGTGTGACAGTCGATATCTTCAGCAAGCAAAGTGTGTCATTGTTGCAGAGGGCAGGGTGCCCCTCACAAGGCATTGCCACACTGAGCTAAGCCGTAAGCAAGAAGTGTAGAGGACGCATTGTGATTGCAAACAATAGGTTGATATGTGTGCCATTCAGAATTGAGTAGTAACATGTGACATCTCAGTTTAGCGGTTGATGGCATCTTAGCATTCGTGGGGAGAGCGAAGGGAGGGAAAACCGACAATAACTGAGACTCCACAGTGAGGACAGGTCTAGCTACAGGTCTAGCTTAAATACCTTCCATTTCAGAAACAATACTGCATGAATCTGATTCTGACAACATGACAGTCTTGCTAGTTACAGCGTAAACTATTTCTGCAACTCGCTATGTGCTCCTGCTGCCAGAGTGAAGACTGTTTCCAAGACATCTGCCAGCTGGTTGTGATGGAACACAGCCACTGTAAACTACTGATGCTGTTTGGTTACACCAGAGATTGACAGAAGACGCCGTGAAGCCGGCCATATCGAGAGACTACAAGCTAGTGACTTTAATCCGTTCGGAGAGGTACTTGAGTACCACCCACCTGGCTCTACAAGCTACAGCCACTATAGCTGAATATTGTATGCTATGTTGGGTGTCTGGGGCTTCAGCCTTCATGACAATCGCCATCCTCGCTACACTTTTGTTACATGTCACTCCATCAGGTCTGTGCCTGCGTCAAATCGCTGTTGAGTCCCGACACAACAACCACAGCCGCCAGAGTTCTCCATTCACAGTCTTTGTTATGCATCGGCGTGCGAAATGGCGCTCCTGCTACAGAGCAAATGCTGCGCTGTGATGCAACTAATGCATATTACATGTTTGCAACAGAGGGTTCTTAACTTACCGCAAAATACTGCTAAGTAGATAGCAATTGCTGTTAACAGTAACTTTGGTGTTAGCAATCAGGCACTGAGATATTTATCCTCTGAGGGTGTTACCCCTGATATTAAAAGTATGGAAGTTAAGTGTGCGATTAGATCCACTCTTCCTATAAAGGCGTTATTGTAAGCCATTAATTCTTAAATAAAACCTTTAATTTAGATGTAGACAGTGTTCAGCGTACGAACTATATTTGCCACCACCAAACAGATTGCGATATGGTGCCTATTCCATAATATTCAGTTAAAACTGAACACGGCACATATACTGCCTAAACAAATGTATGTCATGAATAATAACCAAATCTGACAGGTAGACAGAAAGTTCCACCATGACTGCAACAGACAAATCATTTGCAGCCAGGCAAATGGCAACAACAAATTTTCCTCACACAGGTGTGCAATCAGTTTCTTAAGAATAATCACTACAGATGATATCAAATAACATCGAGTCACTTATCCAACGTACATAAAACACAATCCAAATAGCCTCACGTCCCTCTGACTTACTGGAAGATTGCCTCAATGTCGAACGAATCAGTGTAGGGGGAATATGAAGAGGAATGTGGCATCAGTGGAAATCTGGGTTGAGGCAGGGGGAAATGCTAGGTTAGTACCAGCAGTTGTGCAAAGGCGTGTTGAAGCGAGCAGGAGACGTAGGTCAGACTTCCGTCTTTGGTACAAAAATGCGCAGAAAAGTGTAAGGTACAAATTAGACAGTTGTAACTAAATGTCACTGCAGAGCAAGATTAGATTAGATTAGATTAATACTAGTTCCATGGATCATGAATACGATATTTCGTAATGATGTGGAACGAGTCAAATTTTCCAATACATGACATAATTAAGTTAATTTAACAACATACTTAAGTTCATATAACAACTTTTTCATTTTTTGTGTTTTTTTATTTTTATTTTTTTATTTTTTTAATATTTTTTTGTTTTTTTTCTTGTTTTTTTTAAAATTTATATCTAAAAATTCGTCTATGGAGTAGAAGGAGTTGTCATTCAGAAATTCTTTTAATTTCTTCTTAAATACTTGTTAGTTATCTGTCAGACTTTTGATACTATTTGGTAAGTGACCAAAGACTTTAGTGCCAGTATAATTCACCCCTTTCTGTGCCAAAGTTAGATTTAATCTTGAATAGTGAAGATCATCCTTTCTCCTAGTATTGTAGTTATGCACACTGCTATTACTTTTGAATTGGCTTTGGTTGTTAATAACAAATTTCATAAGAGAGTATATATACTGAGAAGATACTGTGAATATCCCCAGATCCTTAAATAAATTTCTGCAGGATGATCTTCGGTGGACTCCAGCTATTATTCTGATTACACGCTTTTGTGCAATACATACTTTATTCCTCAGTGATGAATTACCCCAAAATATGACGCAATATGAAAGCAACGAGTGAAATAGGCGTAGTAAGCTAATTTACTAAGATGTTTATCACCAAAATTTGCAATGACCCTTATTGCATAAGTAGCTGAACTCAAACGTTTCAGCAGATCATCAATGAGTTTCTTCCAATTTAATCTCTCATCAATGGCCACACCAAAAAATTTGGAATATTCTACCTAAGCTATATGCTTCTGATTAAGGTCTATATATATTAATGGCGTCATACCATTCACTGTACGGAACTGTATGTACTGTGTCTTATCAAAATTCAGTGAGAGTCCGTTTACAAAGAACCACTTAGTAATTTTCTGAAAGACAGTATTGACAATTTCATCAGTTAATTCCTGTTTGTCAGGTGTGATTACTATACTTGTATCATCAGCAAAGAGAACTAACTTTGCCTCTTCATGAATATAGAATGGCAAGTCATTAATATATTAAGAACAACAAAGGACCCAAGACTGACCCTTGTGGAACCCCATTCTTGATAGTTCCCCAGTTTGAGGAATGTGCTGATCTTTGCATATTATGAGAACTACTTATTTCAACTTTCTACACTCTTCCAGTTAGGTACAAATTAAACCATTTGTGCACTGTCCCACTCATGCCACAATACTTGAGCTTGTCTAGCAGAATTTCATGATTTACACAATCAAAAGCCTTTGAGAGATCACAAAAAATCCCAATGGGTGGTGTTCGGTTATTCAGATCATTCAAAATTTGATTGGTGAAAGCATATATGGCATTTTCTGTTGAAAAACCTTTCTGGAAAGCAAACTGACATTTTGTTAGTACTTCATTGTTACAGTTATGTGAAGCTACTCTTGAATACATTACTTTCTCAAAAATTTTGGATGAAGCTGTTAGAATGGAGATTTGGACGGTAATTGTTGACATCAGATCTATCCTCCTTTTTATGCAAAGGTATAACAATAGCATATTTCAGTCTATCAGGGAAAATGCCCTGTTCCAGAGAGCTACTACACAGGTGGCTATGAATCTTACTTATCTGTTGAGAACAAGTTTTTAGTATTTTGCTGGAAATGCCATCAATTCCATGTGACTTTTTGCTTTTAAGCAAGTTTATTATTTTCCTAATTTCAGAGGGAGAAGTGGGTGAGATTTCAATTTTATCAAATTGCATAGGTATGGCCTCTTCCATTAACAGCCTAGCATCTTCTAGTGAACACCTGGATCCTACAATATCCACAACATTTAGAAAATGATTATTAAGAATATTTTCAACTTCTGACTTTTTGTTCGTAAAGTTTTCATTCAATTTGATGGTAATACTGTCTTCCTGTGCTCTTGGTTGACCTGTTTCTCTTTTAATAATATTCCAAATTGTTTTAATTTTATTATCAGAGTTGCTGATTTCAGACATGATACACATACTTCTGGATTTTTTAATAACTTTTCTTAATATAACACAGTAGTTTTTATAATGTTTGATAGTTTCTGGGTCACTACTCTTTCTTGCTGTCAGATACATTTCCCTTTTCCGGTTACAAGATATTTTTATACCCTTAGTAAGCCATGGTTTCTTACAAGGTTTCTTACGAGTATATTTAATTATTTTCTTGGGGAAGCAGTTTTCAAATGCATTTACAAAAAGTCATGAAATAAATTATATTTTAAATTGGCATCAGATTCACGGTACACCTCATCCCAGTCTAACTGCTGTAGGCTTTCCCTGAAATTTGCTATTGTTAAATTGTTGACTGAACGTACTACTTTAGGGACTGTTTAGTATTGCTGAATGGAGCTATGTCATATATTGTAACTAGCTGTGCACCATGATCAGAAAGACCATTCTCAACAGGCTGAGCATTTATCTGGTTAAACTTATCTTGGTCTATAAAGAAGTTATCTATCAGTGAGCTACTATCCTTTACCACCCGAATAGAAAATCAATAACGGGTGTCAAGTGGGATGAGACGTGAAACGGAATGTGGACTGCAGTGTAACGCATGCTATGGTAATGCGTGGAGCTGTACAAAGCCTCTGTACGCAGGGGGTTGCCGTAGTAAGCACATTTACCTACTAAGCAGGAATCCTGCTTTCTGCTCTTGGCCTTGCAACAGATTCTCATTTTTGACTTCGGTCTATCAATATATGATTGAAACTTATAAACTATCCTGGCACCACATAGTTTCATATGATCTATATGTAGACTTCTTCATTTGAGGTCTGGGCATCGTGGGGAGAAGTTCAGTATTGCCATAAACAAAACGTTATAAACTAATTATTCTGAAGCAATAGGGTTTGGAAGTAGTAACTACATTATTACAAACTGACTAATAATTTATTAAATGGTTTAAATGGCTCTGAGCACTATGGGACTCAACTGCTGAGGTCATTAGTCCCCTAGAACTTAGAACTAGTTAAACCTAACTAACCTAAGGACATCACAAACATCTCTCACGAATATGGCCTGGCTGCTAAGGCTTTCTACAACGATGGCGGCCAGTTATTTTCCCGTGGGCGCTGTACGTGGGGTTCACAATTTGTGCTTGAGGGAGCTGCCAGCCACGTCCCAGGCTACCTATGCACATACACGCAGGTTAATGTATCGCGGTTACCCCTTATAGCGGTCACGAGAGTAGGAGCGTTACTTCTGCAACGCTGGCTGGCTGGACGCCAATGCAGCAGGTTCCACCGCTGGTATTGGTGCTGATCCATGGATGGACGCCACGTGGCGCCATCACTGCGATCAGTAGGAGGGCTGCTGTTTAACTTCTATGGATTAAAGTCAACGAAACACTTGCCGGCTTTTCTCCGCATTCTTAGGCGTAAGTCACCCCTCTCTACCAAACCATACCTCTGTGTCGTTCCGACTTATTACAACCCCTGAGCCCTACAGGGCGGTTGTGAAATGTCACGTTCACATGCAGGTTGTGTTCCATTCAGTAATAATTGTTGTGAGTTGAAAATAACTTCACGAGTGAAGCTATATTCGTCAGTCCATCCCACGTTACTTTTAAAATGGCCAATATTTTCCACTTGGTGCTGAATCCATTCAAATAACTATTCTCTTCCATTTCGGTGTTCTTGCCACTGGTGCTGAATTAGCGTGCTGTGATACAGAAACTGGTCATTGTGCATCACTTCAAATAGCAGTTTGTCACATATCTGGAACTGCTTTTGGTGATGTAGTTGAATGATTTCAAGAACTGCGTTATCTGTTTGTGGAATAGGTTTTGTCCTTGGGCGCCTTCTGTGCGTTGCTTGTATACGAAGGTTACCCGTTTCCCAGAAGGCTGTGTTTCAGATGACGAAAACCATTCTCATCAAGATGGCGTCTTCTGTGGTACTATTTAGCATATGCTCGTGCAACACTAGCCTTTTGATCGGAAACACTCAGCATCAAAAACATATTAAGATATTTATCTTTTGTGCGTTTCATCGGGAAGCTGTCCTACACAAAGTTGACAGGAATAGCCATGGTTGTCCACTCTGCAGTCAGTAGACACATACACCCAGGTTAATGGTTCCCACTATCATGCCATAGGCCACTATCATTTTATAGGTCATTGTCCTGTGTTGAAATGATGCACAACTTATAAACTACGAGAGCTAGGGAACGGGAATCAAAAAAATGTAAAAGAAACCTGACGAAGATTTGAACAACGGCTCTATGGGCGTCTTAGGTTTGATGTTTCATCGGACCACTCAGTGACCTGCTACACCCGGCACGGTTATGTGGGATGACACAGTCCTCTTTACATTCCAATGCCCTACACGATGTGACATTGTTTATATCTCCTCGTTTTCACCAGTTATGTGTTTTCTAAACGCACTCAGTCTTATTTAGAGAGATAAATTTTTGATTGGAATCTGGTTAAAGATTCGCATGCTGGCATTTATTTGCCACCCTGTATATTGATTAAGAACGTTAGCCAACAAGACTATGTAATAACAATTACTGAAATCGCAAACGGCTACAAAACAAGTGTGTTGCTCGGTGGGAGTTGTTGTTGTCTAAGTCACTCTTTGAAGGAGTTATCCAATATTATTTATGTCCCAGAAGGTGTCGTTTTAACCGATCCCTTTATCTAGTCAGGTTCAGGTCACAATTTTCTTTTCTCCCAAGTTCTGTTCAGTGCCTTCTAATTAGTTACGTGATGTAGCAGACTAATGTTGTAGTTAGCCTCAGCAGCCAGGGCATATTCGTGAATAACCGCAGACTGCTCTTCACCCGGGGGGTCGTGCAATTTAATCAATCGTTATTCACTTACCTTCATGCTACACCCCTGACGTATTTCCTCTGGAGGAAACAAGTAGAGCGCTCTTTAACAGTTATAACGTCAGGATCCCTCAACCCTCTTCGGTCACTACATACAGTTCATTAGCTGCACTTCTATCTGCAATGTATCGGTTATTCACAGCATGTCAGTTCCCAGTGCTGCCCTGATTTCATTACACTTGTATACCGTGCCCGCCGTGCCTTGCATTCACTCGTATGTGCGGCGTCGTAAACCTGCGTCCTCGAATCGTTTGCTATATATCAACGTCACCCGCGAAGTAATATGATGTGACATTCGGCAGCCATAGGTGCGAGAAATTTAGAAGAATTCTGAAAATACCACCCAGTACATGGCTTGTGTTCGTGGCGCAGCAACATAAATCTACTGGCTAGAATCATTAAAGAAGTGCTTTCGACCCCTTACCTATTACTGGACAATTTGCATATGCCCTTACATCGTTCGTTCCTTTGGAATACATTACATGATGCGTTTCAAAAGTTTCTCTTCGTATTCCGTAACACTTTATGTTTCGGAACGATGGTACAGTGCAACACATTGGAATAGAAGAATCTCCAAGGAAATGGATCAATCATGGATTTTCGATGTTGTCGACTCTACAATCTCCCGACATTAATCCACTGGAGCCTAATTTGGTGTGTGAGTGTAGGGGGGAGGGAAACTGGACAAAAGTTGAAGCAGACGTGTTGTGTAGGTTCCAGCAACGTATGATGCGGTTAGTTGCGAAATTTGCAAATGCAAGGTAGTTGAACGCCTTTCCGAAAGTGAAATTTATTCGTGTGTCTACGTACCAGCACTGTGAAGATAAGCTTGAACGATGGACGTCTAGAATGGAATTATAATGTGTAACGTAATGTGCAATTTAGTGTCCCCTACGTAATGCGTCTTTTGTACCTCATTGGATACCGACGATGTTATTGCGTGCACTATTATTTTCAACTGGTTTTAATTAACTCATGGACAGAGTAAAACAGACGTTTTATATGTAAGAAGTTTATGTTATGTCTTAATGTTTAAATAAAGACAGATAGAAAAAGATAACATACCACAATTGGAGGTTTCAACTGGATACTGTTTGATGCTTTAACTGAAAAAGAATGTTTGGAGCAAATTCAACTTGAACATCTGAGTCTCCGATTCCCATGGCATTTTCTCGTCTCACCGAGCTAATGGGAGAGCTCCACCTCAGCCCAGAATTAGTGCTACTTGTTCTTAGCTCCGCTGCATGAAGTAACAGCATGACCAGAGCCTCATTTTCTGAAAAGCATTTTTGTTAACCAGCGAGTGGGACTAAGGTTAGGTAGATTCACTTTTGTCTTGAACTGGGATGAGAAATCAAATGTCTACCGTGACGTGCGGCATTATTTCTTAATCGTGTGCACTGTTGTCTATTCCTATCAAGCAAATTATGTGTTTTGTGGCCATTTGCAATTTACATATAATTTTAGTGCTGAGCAGAATAAATTTATGATTAATGTATGGTTTCCTTAATCTAACTGATAACGATTTTCTTACCTGTCTCGATTTATCTTTCTGTTTATTGGTATAACACTATTTAGTAGCATTCGTTTTGCATCATACTTTTTTTTGGATATCTGATGTTACCCAAGAAAAAATGAAAGAAAGTATTGATAAGACGGGATGTATGCCTCCGAGTTTTTCATTGTGTTTACAATGCAGGTTACCCTAATACGCGACGTGCATATTACTCGGTCGACTTTCACGATTCCATAACGCAATTGCTACCCTCTGCCGATCGAGGGCTACGTACTGTAGCGTGTGACATGGCCGTGTGTTACGTAACTGTAACAGAGCTCGAGATACTGCCTGTTGTATTTCTTCAAGAAACTGAAAAGACGAATCGAAGAGTTCTTGCACAGATGGAGCTACCTTTCCTTGATCATGACAACGACACAGCATGTACATGCGACATGTGTAGCAACCCGACACCTTGTATACGAGGTAAGAGATCATCTTCCATACACCCCAACTATACCCCATCCGCCCGTCATCTTTTTCCAAAACTCGATGAAAACTTTTTAGAGGGTTTCACTTTGATAGTGATGAAGCGGAGCAAGTAGAAGTAATGTTATGGCCCCTTCAACAACGTCCAACATTCTACAGTGAGGGTATCAAGAAACTGTTCTCTCGTTTGGATAAACATAGTGACAGGAAGAATGAGAATGTAGAGTGTTAATAAAGTTTATTTTATTTAAAAAGCTTTATAAGTTTTCACATATAAAGATTCAGAGGCATTACTTTTCGGCACATACCTTTACTTACGCTTCAATCGACAAGATCTAGTAATTGAGACGGTACACGGTCACTTTTACTACTTCGATAATGCGAATACGCATCTTGGCGCGATATTTCAAATAGCTTGCAATAAATTTATATAGAACAGTGAGATATGACACTATTTCTTCTGGATTACAAATTTTTCACTTATTTCCCAAGCCACGTAAGGCCCAGCCGTGGCGTCAGTCGTGAGTCTTTGCTGTGGCCGCCGGTGTCCTCGTGGCAGGCAGTGTGTTGAGGTTGGAAGTGGACATTGGGAATATAGGAGGTCAGCGTGGATAACGGATGAAATGCATTTGATGTTATTAATAACAAGCCGTAGTTTGTCCGTATTTACGTGAACCTGTAGGTAGAGAAATATCTTCTACCGTTTAATATAACAGTTGACGTCATGAAACTACACTTTTCTTGCGTCGGCATACAACTGTTATAGAAACAACAGAAACATAAAAAGAATACAAATGCAAAGTTTTTAGTACTAATCTTTACAGTAATGATATTTACTGCATGTCGTGAAGTAATCAGAAACTGACACACAATAGGATGTGTAGATTCGACCGGTTACTTTTAAGTATAAGAGTCAAGTTCTGACACTCTTCCAGTTTCTTGGCTCCTCTGGAAACAGCAGATGTCTTCAGTCAGCAGTCCAGCTATTTATTCTCCACTCCGTCGCAGACGATTCAATCTGAGCCAACTGATTTGCAATACTCCTAGTTCCTGGGACAATCTGACAGGTATGGTTTGCATTGACTCTTTGGTTTCACCACGTAAACTGCAATGGAGAGGAATATGCTTTATTAAAGATAGGAAGTACAAAAGTAACATAGCAGTTTAATTTTACTAGTGATAAGACAACGGTAAGTCTTCACCTTTTTTACATAGCACGAATTTCACTGTCAGCATTGTGGCAAGATTATGTCACGGTCGTGTATCAGAGATAATGTGGGGTCACACAGTGTGCTATGTTACAGGGTTCCTATTCTTCACTGGTACTATAGCAGACCGTTGGAAGATTGGCGACGCGAATAAACCTGACTTATAGCTTATTTCGAAAGTTTAAGGATGTCACTAGAACCACGTTCCTCTAGGAGGGTAATGCTCCTGACGTGCGAAGCATTCAGTGAGCAACGCATGTATCCTGTGACGAGGTAAATGACGATAACCTGAGGGACCTCGGTTTCGTTTGCTGGGAACTGATCTGGCGATCTCTGAGTTTGTGTTTAGGGAATGGTCAGCACCGCCGGTCCCCAGTAACCGTAAAACTTTGTCGTACGTGAGACCATCTTAACAGTAGAACGATCCAACGTGACGGGATGAAATGCGTTTACTCTGTCCTTCCTGTACAGGTCAGGAACGGTATTCCGCCGTCCAAACGTTCGCCCAACCCATAACGAACACCCTTTTGTTGCAAAAAGAAATAGAAAAGTCAGTCATCTTGACAGTGATGACAGTACTGACAACAAAATTTACACTCTTGACAGTTTAATTAACAACAGTGTTATGTAAATACTAATGCTTATCATAAAGAAAGGACTGAATGAAAGAATACCATATGATACGAAACAGTAAGAATTCAAGAAATTATTATTTACGAAGGTTAAACACCAGACCATCAATTGACCAAAGATAACATTTTTCCTAGAAGAGGGTTGTAGCCCCATCGAGCTGTACGATTGCGGTGACTACAATGTAACTCGGCAATGGAGATGTTAACTTCATTTCTCTCTTGTACTCTTGCAATAGTAGTACGCATGTTAAGCGCTGCTAGGTTATTTTAAAGACGATCTGAAGTTTAAAAGTTTTACGGTTGGAATTATTAGTCAGAAGTGGGACTGAAGTAAAATCATCTTTACCGTTTAGACAGACAACGGGATAGTTGATTGCTGATTTGTGATGGGACTTAGCCTTCGTGATACTTAATAGTCACCAGCATCAAAGGACACAGATAGAGACTCATCGCTGACATAAATTCAATTATTAGACTTGAATAGACAACAGATAAACGCAATCACAAAGAATTTACAATTTCGCCGTACTGTCAGAAGCTATCGTCAAAGTCAGAACTGCGGATGCTAAACGACGCAATCACCCTGTAGAAACACTGAATGAATTAGGTACCTTTCTCCATCACTCAGAATGCCAAGTTTGGAGAGCGCAAGATCACCGAAATGTTATTTGTTTTGAGAGACACCAAACGTTTCTAGTGGTGAGACCTTCAGTTTTCCCCAACTCTAGAAGATTCACATTTTATTAGAGTTTGAAGAATTATTCTCTTTGAATTGCGCCCATGTTACTCTGCACGATCCCTGTGAAGTTACGGGCTTCAGCTTTGTGTGAGATGCGAGGCCACCTTCTGTTTATTAATCGTCCGCAATATTATTGCACGTGGGGCTGGAGAATTTCGGTCGGCTCATCGTGAGTTTTAATCGTGATATTTTGCTAGGACACGATGAGCAATTTCACAGTATAAGCACAGCTCTTCTGAAAGCTTCGATAGATGGTGCGTTTTCCTTAACCACTGTTCTTGATGACTGCAATGTATCAGCCTCCATACAGCAGTGGCCACGAAAAGCCAAACTAAATAATGTCGTGGTTGTATAGTAACAAACTTACTATACATGTAGAATTTGCCGCTTGTTTTCCAGACATTTTCAGCTAAATATTCATTATTTATCTTTCATCTACTCTTGTACTAACCAACACGCGTGCAGGCACAACTTCTAACGCAGTGGAAATCTTAACCAGTAATACGACAACCCCACATCTTCTTCTTTCGCGATATTTTGGTCTGGCCTAAGTAACGTGCTTTTATCAGGTTCTTTTTTCAACCTTCACTGACTACTAATTAAAATGTGTGGCATGCTGCTATTTACCATATAAATGCCCGATATTTGGGAAATTTTTTGCAATGGTTATACGGTTGATTGCTAGTACAGTGTGTCATCGCCTATAAGTAGCATATATTTCGGTCCGATATTACATTGTAGATGTCTCACTAAGACAATGAATGAGTCTGTGCCCTAATTTAATGCCAACATGATGTTTCCGATAAGATGTAGACCAGTACGTTCACTTATCATTGCCCAGTTCACCTAATTCTTCGTCTATATGTCAACGCGTCGTTAAATCTTTAACTTCTTTATACTTGCAAGACTATTTCTACTTGTTCCTAAGCGTATGACGGGTATTGTTTACACACACTAATCCAGTTGTCGGCATTCTACAGGGTATGAAGAAAAGTGTACGTTGCCTATCGGTTTATAGTGTTAAGCTTAGTATAGGTGTGTGTACTTCACTGCCAACACATTCACTGTGAAAATTAACCACACGCTACGGACCGCGGCACTTGTGGCAACTTCCGTCGCCGGTTAAAATATCTTTTCGTAAAATGTTGAAACTATGGCCCACTGCGTACTTCATGTCGCGTTACACGACATAATCCTCCTAAAAGAATTCAAGGGTGTGTAGTGAAAAACATGCAGCAGTTTTAAGGGGCAAGAAAATTACTATAAAAGGTGGACTAAATATGCGCAGCAAATTGCTCTGAATGGTTTTGGTGGAGAATCATGAAGACTTGCAATTTCGTAATTTCGGTGAGGCAAGGGTAGCCACTGTTCCTTGATGATTTGATTTCACTCATATTTTCAATTTCGCTGTGGGACCATTCGCGAATTTTTATGCTGAACAAACTGGTTTCATCTTGTCAATTTTGAATAGAAAACAGTTCTGTTTAAAGTAACTTACCTTTCGGTAGTTGGTTGTAGCAAGAATACAGCTTCAACGAATTAGCATACAAGTAGAACTTGTTGTCTGCTGCGACACAAATGGTATCATCGTCATCTTCCGTGTAGGACGACCTCCCCAGAAAACTACTCTCAGCCGTGATATTGCCGGTGCTTAGAGTCTCATTCCCGATGTTGGCGGTGGTCGACTCTTCTGGTTGTCCGTGGACCTCCGCCACTGCTACCAGTGCTGTAAAAGTCAGTGAACGTAATTATAGATGCCTATTTCGTCTAATGGATTTTAATGAAACTCTCCCACTTAGCACTGCAACACTACTGTATGTTACATATTTGTTACTTGAACAGTCCACTCGTCCCTGAAAATAAAAAAGAACGAATCAACAGCGACATGCACGCTATGCTCATGTCGGACAAGTTCTCGTAATTAATTTCGTGTTCCAATATACAATTACAGTGGTCTTTCAAGTCCTTGTTGGATTATTATTATCTCATAATCAAATTGAAATATTAGTTCTTTCCTCACTTATATTTGGGAAGGTTTGCCTTTTTAGTAAGGCTCTGCCACACTGAAGGCTAGCCAGATATTTGGCTGATAAAGTTAGGTTCTTCATTGGTTTTGACATCAGACAGCCCGCTCTACACTTAGTAGTAAAGAATGAAAAGGTATTGCAGAAGCTGGAAGCGTTCCTCGTTACGATCATGTAGCTGGGGTTTCACTGAAAAGCACACATATCTCCAAGTGGACGGCTCTGTAAAGTCTTTTGCTCCTCATCAAGATAATGAACGTAACCTATTAAAATATTGTCCCTGTTCCGTCCTCTGAAACTCACGTGATAGAGAAGATTAATAAGTGCCATTAGTATTTGTTTGTTTTTCTGTTACATTCAAACTAAAGTGAGAGGCAAAGAAGTGACACTCCTTGCATGGAGCGTCTCACATAACGTCTTGTGATGTTCCGTATATTGTACGATGGGAGACATCAGAGTCATTTCACTATCTACGTTATGTCCAAGACACTAGTACATACACGGTTCCGTCACAGGAATGTGAACACCGCCTTTGTTCGACATCAACGCGAGATAACCACTCAATGACGGTAGGGCTCAGTATTAACGCTGGAGGCTATGTAAAGATCATCAGGGAGCCGCGGGGGACAGTGCAATAGTTGTCATAATGCGGAAATGAAACTATTTATCTGACGTCCAAAGGGGTATGATTATTGCCTTTCAGGCAGAGAGTGGATGCACGCCTCAGTTTGAAAACTGTTCAAGTGTCACCCTGCTTAAAGTGAAGTGTGCATGGTAAAACTGCACTATCTAAAACTGACAGCATGACCAGTGGGGCAACATTGACCATAGATGACAGAAGTGAGAGACAGCTGCGGAGATGTGTACGGATGAACAAGCATGTTACAGTTGAGGGAAAGACGCCCCACATGAACCACGGGGCTACCAGCAGTGTCTGCTCAACGATTATCGCGCGAAAGTCGTTGTTTTCCGCTGTACACAGTAGGTTCCCGATTCGTACGCTCACGTCGACTGCTGTTCACCAGCGACGAAGGCTTCAATTTTCACTCCAATACCTGAACCGGACCTGCTTTGAGCGGCCGTTTGAGGCGAAAGACGTTTTATGCTCGATCGGGTATAAGGCGGGTGACGTGTAGGGCGTGAAACGTCTCAAGGCAAACAACCTGCAATGAGTGAGGGAGCGTTATGGTCTGAGGAATGTATTCGTGTCGGTGATTCTTCATAAAGGAAGCCATAATCGATCTAAACTACTATGCGTTTGTGCTTGAGGACCGTGTCCACCCCTCCATGCAGTTAAATGTTCTTCGGTACGATGGCATCTGCCAAGAACACAATGCATCCTCTCACTGTTGGATCTGTAGTTTGCTCTTAATATGAGTGGACATGTTTCCTTCTGTTCTTTGGAATGAGATCTCAATATGGTAACTTTAGGGCTCTTGTACTTCTCTTTATACTCTGTGATCGAGAAATGTGTTTCCAGTAATTGCAGTTTTATTTTATTATGCAACTGTTTTGTTGGATACTTGTTGTCAGTTTCACTACGTAGTTTTCTGTAAAGAATATAAGAGTTTTTTCACTGCACTCGCTTTCTTCAGTAGCGTCTATTATGAGCCCTGTATTTGGCCTTCTAATTCTTACTTGATTCTCCCCCATTTTTTTTTGTTTATGCTACTTAGTGTTTAATATTGTTTTTTATGTGCCTGTTCGTTCTTATCTTTACCTTTCTTTAATCCCTTTGTTAGTAGTTTGTTTAGTTAGTGACTTGTAGCGCAATTTTCGTTGCTGTTCATTATTGCAGTACATCTTACGTTTGTAAGTACCTCTTATAGTTTTTACTTTTGAAATGTAACGCATGAGAAAATTTTTCAGCCAGCACACCGAAACATGTCATAGAGGCACGTGACATCTTACGTTACAGTTCAATGTGCACAAGCAAACGTTGTGAATTGACTCATTCTCCGTATTTTGAAGGCGGTATGAAATGCGTAAGAAGATACTCCAAAAATATTATCCTTGAATAGCTGAAATTATATTCTATGATTTACATTTTCTGGTTTTTTAATTGCAGTGAGGACAAAACAGACGACCGCATGGGAAAAATCGTTGAATTACACACACGCCGACAATTGATCGAAAACTTATGTTGCTTCCAACAACACTAAGGTGAAATAAAAATGCGAAAACTATTGTCAGCAAAACGTAACTGGTGCAGTAACTTTTTTTGTTGCATAACTAAAGCTGTCGTCCTCTTTTCATCATTCCTACAAGAGTTGTTGCGTGTATCACAGCTTAGCTTCATGGTTCTTTGCTTCTCAAGTGTAAAATGATTGCAACACCAGTCACTAACTCTCAAAATACATATAGCTATTAAATAGTAGAGCCATTTGATTAAACCTGGTGCCACAGGCAGGATTTGTGTGAGACTGTTCTGGGCAATTTCTCTGACAAATGCCATACGCTCATTTCATTTCATATCTGACAAGTACCTCTGGCATGTCCCGAAGACATGAGGTCTAAGATACATCCTTTTAGAGCTACGTGTAGTTGGTGATACCGTAAACCGTCTTCACAGTTCATTTCAAGAGCATCATATACGTTAAGTCTAACAAAACAGGTATGTATTTTGAACAGCTTATGAAAAACATTTACGTAGTCGTTTTTTCTCTGAAATTGCCAGAACACTGATGCCTGCTGTTTCACAAAGAAAATACCAAACTCCATTTTGATCACCTCGTTTACAGATGGCTCACAAATGCAGGTCTTACGTAATAGCTTGTAAAACTACGACACCGTGCAGCACGTATTTTCCAGCTGATTGGTTTCATAAATTTAAAACCATTTTTACAACTATATGTACTTATGAAAATAATCATCAATGATATTTTATGAGACTGTAATATATGATGAACGAATAAATAACAAATAATTATGTCAAGTAGTTATAGTAAATAGTCTGTAAATGACAGGGATGTTATATTTGTATGACACGGGTCATACATTTCATGTAACAATAATATCGTTGGCGTAAGAACGGACGGAGGGATGAGTTGCGACCAATCTGCGTTTTGGTACAGACATGTTTCTTGGGGCAGAAATGACAAATTGTGCTGGAATTGGTGTTATAATAAGGGGGAAGCTAAGATATAAGTGAGGGAGCACGTGTATGTGCGTAGTACATAACCGCAAGAAGGTTTTTAGAGTTAATGAAAAAAGCAGTGTGGCCCAAGTTTATTCAAGTTCATCGCTAATCAAACGAGGCTACTGTCTATACTGAATTTCATAAATAACATTACATCGTACTGGAAGCAACTCATCGCAAAATAAGATAAATCCAGTAGTTTTATAGTTGTGTTATACGCATGCCAGTATAATAGTAGCTTTCTTGGTTCAAAAAATAGCTCTGAGCAGTATGGGACTCAACATCTGAGGTCATCAGTCCCCTAGAACGTAGAACTACTTAATCCTAAGTAACCTAAGAACATCACACACATTCATGCCCGAGGCAGAATTCGAACCTGCGACCGTAGCGGTCGTGCGGTTCAAGACTGAAGTGCCTAGAACCGTTCTACCAGCCCGTCCGGCAGCTTTCTTGGGACATTAGATTGGTCTAGTCAAACTACCAACGTAGTCCTGTCCTCTCATCATAACATCAGTTAAATTGAGAACTAATTTTCAATCAAGTAGTCATTGTAATAGAAAGCTGTAGTAACTATGGTTCTTCATATGATGCAGCACTGCTATGCTAACACAGACAATCAGTTCAAACGAAAAGTGATATAAGTGCAATACATGTTTGAGTGACAAAACTATACCGGCTATCTTGAAGCCAAGGTAATATTATGATTTTATGTTTTGTTCTGTAAACAACATATCTCTACATAACATTAGTACTGGCAGTAGGTTGTTGCCTTGAAGGAAGGTTTCTACGGCACTATTCGAATAGTATCTGATAAGGATAAGGAATTAATTACTTCCGGTCACGACTAAAGATATTTTCAAAGACACAGCTTTATCGTTATTTGCGTGACGCAATATAGTATCTACGAAGTGTTGCTAGTCGCAATTAAAATTTTTATTAGAACTATATCATCACAGATTAACGTCTTTAGTGTTCATTTTACGCGTGTTTTTCACATCGAAGCTCGCACAAGCGCATTTTGTTTATTTACCGCATTACCTTTGTTAAAGTATTTGCGTGAATTCAGTGTAATTAGCTATTTACCAAAGGCAGCTTTCAATCGTTTTGGAGATGGAAAACATTTTATTCTGATTTCTAAGTTCATTCATACAACAACTTTGTGATACCTAATCACGGTTTCCTACAGTAAGACTGCCACTCGTAGCCTTCTTTTTTTTTTTACATTTATAAAGTTTTGTACACAGCAAATGCTCGTGCAATAACGAATGTGTTGGAACTGTCTAAATAGTATCGGTAAGAATCGATCTCCATATTAGATGCTTTGTTTATATTTATTGTGCAACAGTTTTATGCACAGGAGAGTATATGTGAGTATCATGTTACGATACAACAAGAATATAATGTCGTCCAAGTGTTTTAACGGTTGCTTACTGCACTCTGCTTATGATTCGATATAACAAATAGTTTACAGTGGACGAGATAAGCTTCACAATAGCTATGATTACCAAGTGCTCATTCGAAATAAGATATGCATTTTAAAGTCTTCTGGATTGTATTTCATTTTTTTTCGGCCAATCGACTAACTTTCTATACATGGAAATAGCTTTTCGCATGGATTAATACATGAGAAATTATGTAAAATAGGGGTAAGAAAAAAATGTTTATCGTCAATGACAGATAATAAATTCTGCCAATACTTACCAGCAACAAGCAACAAAGCAGCCTTCATTGTACTCGACAAAAACTACTACTGCTCTCTGCGTTATATTTTCATTTATATACGTTTAATACCCGATGGCATCATCGAATGTTATCGTAAAGTTCCCGCCTGATTTTCCGTTCCGGGAACTCTGGTTGCAGCATCTAGCAGCAGATTGACTTTCCTTGTACTTGAAAAGATCTGTTGTCGTTCGCTATGTCAAACGTATTATCAGCATTACAAATACAGCATTCAATGAAACTGGTTACCATACTTTAGGCACAGGCTGGAAAGGAATATTTTTTGTCTCTCAATGAAGCCCATCTTTTAATGTCGTACGGCTCGAATGCTGATGAAAGGAGGTGAACAGATGTCAGTGACGTTTATATCATTCACCGTCCGGTATAAAGAGCTTTCCATTTTGAAGAGGAATCTCTTGTGCATAGAGGAACTTTAGTACCTAGATAATACAGTCTAGTTACCAATCTTAGAATCATACGAGGGAGTGTTCTCTAGAGACTACGTAAGCAGTTTCCACCATCTAAATTTTTTTATTATTCTTAGACGTAATGTTGTGTTTTTTGCAGCATTTGTAATTTTTTCTAGATCTACACCTCTACGTCCTGTATAATACATTAAATCTATTTGAAATATGTGGTTAATTCTTTAGCTACAGACTGTTATACATCTAACTTCCCGTGGATTAAATCTGGGAGCGCCATATCGTATGGGCACGTAAAATTCCCCTCCTTAAAAAATCTTTTTGCGTGTAAAGAGCAACAAACCGACGCCTTCTGTAGACACTAGCAGTCAAATGAAAGGCTAGACGAGCATTGTTTGTTAGGATTGAGTCTAGCAACACAATTCAAAACGGAAATACCGTATATCTGTTATAAGTCCAGAGAAACGGCACTTAACGACTCTTAGGAAATACATCCTATATAAAGTACTGACGCTTTTGTGATACTGCGTTGGTCGTGCGCCATAGTAAGTAATAATTTAACACAAGACAATGTTGTGACTTGGAAAATGGGAAAAAGCTTCAATTCAGCAGAGTAGACTTTGTAATGCAGAAAAAGACTGGAGCACATAAAAAGTGGATAAGAAATAAGGAAATATTTTGAAGATCAAATACCCAGCTGGCTAGAAGCGAAAATTTGTACATTGTTTCGAATTTCAATCTTGTCCCCCACTCTTCTCTTAGACTGAAAGTCACGCAAGGAACGACTTAGAGAGAAAGAGTCGATGCTTGACACATCACTAACAGCTCTACACACGGAACACATACGTACATAACATGATAAGTGATTAATTGTTTTAGGTTTTAGTGTAAATGGCATATCAGTTATTTATGTAGTACATTCTGCCACGTGGAAGTTAATTATGTCACATTCTCCTTAGAAAAATGAAGTGAAATATTTTTCCTTTTCAATCCTTTAAACTCGCATTTTGCAAAAACAGACAAAATGTCTGGTGGGATACTGCAATCACTGGTTATTCAATGTCCCATTAAGAGTGTTTTGTTGAACTATTTCTGCAGTGAGTTACCGAATAAAATCATAAATCAGGTCCGATATCCGGTATTCTCATACGATGTTCACTAAATGACATTTCGGAACTGTATCGAATATTGTTCGGAATATTTCAAGGAACGAGGCTTCGAAGTGGGCGACATTGCCCATAATGCGATTCCTAGTTGATGAGTATCACAAGACTTCTGTTTGCTGTATCAGTTTGGTTTTATATGGAGGAGACTTTCGTCCTCCAAAATGGTCATCAACCGTGCGTATAATAGGGGTTCATCTAATCTGCAACTACAACGAGTTTGGCATCCAATCATGCTTTCTTCGAGACGCTCGGAATGCTTTGTCGCTCTTTCGACTTACGGTTAACTTCTCCTGGAACTGGAGAATGTTGTGTATAGGACCTTAAAGACATCTTCTTAGATCCAGATACATTTCCACTACTGAGCGGTATTAGTTTCTACTGGTTCGATCAGTTACGTCAATGTCGACTAGCTGGGTCTCTTGAGACATTTCAACGAAACCTAATTCTGTGGTGAATCAGATTCGGAAAAGCGAAATCAGTACTTCGACCTACTATTTAATAGCTATATGTATTTTGAGAGTTAGTGACTGGTTTTGGAATCCTTTTACACTTGTGAAGTGAAGAACCATGACGCTTATCTGGAATGCGCACGCAACACCTCTTGTGGGAATGGTGAAAAGAGAACGCCAGCTTTAGTTATAAAACAAAAATGTTACTGAACCAGTTACGTTTTGCTGACAATAGTTTTCGCAATTTTATTTCACCTTAGTGTTGTTGGAAGCAACATAAGTTTTCGATCATTTGTCTGCGTGTGTGTAATTCAACGATTTTTCCCATGCGGTCGTCTGTTTCGTCCTCACTGCAATTAAAAAACCAGAAAATGTAAATCATAGAATATAATTTCAGCTATTCAAGGATAATATTTTTGGAATATCTTCTAACGCAATTCACACCGCCTTCAAAACACAGAGATTGAGTCAATTCACAACGTTTGTTTGTGCACATTGAACTGTAACGTACTGCAATAATGAAGAGCAACGAAAAATGCGCTACAAGTCACTAACTAAACAAACTACTAACAAAGGGATTAAAGAAAGGTAAAGATAAGTACGAACAGGCACATAAAAAACAATGTTAAACAATAAGTGGCATAAACAAAAAAACTGGGGGAGAATCATATAAGAATTAGAAAGCCAAATACTGGCCACATAATAGACGCTACTGAAGAAAGCGAGTGCAGTGAAACAACTCTTATATTCTTTACAGAAAACTACGTAGTGAAACTGACAACAAGTATCCAACAAAACAATTGCATAATAAAATAAAACTGCAATTACTGGAAACACATTTCTTGACCACAGAGTATACAGAGAAGTACAAGAGCCCTAAAGTTACCATATTGAGATCTCATTCCAAAGAACAGAAGGAAACATGTCCAGTCATAGTAAGAGCAAACTACAGATCCAACAGTGAGAGGATGCATTGTGTTCTTGGCAGATGCCATCGTACCGAAGAACATTTAACTGCATGGAGGGGTGGACACGGTCCTCAAGCACAAACGCATAGTAGTTTAGATCGATTATGGCTTCCTTTATGAAGAATCACCGACACGAATGCATTCCTCAGACCATAACGCTCCCTCACTCATTGCAGGTTGTTTGCCTTGAGACGTTTCACGCCCTACACGCCACCCGCCTTATACCCGATCGAGCATAAAACGTCTTTCGCCTCAGACGGCCGCTCAAAGCAGGTCCGGTTCAGGTATTGGAGTGAAAATTGAAGCCTTCGTCGCCGGTGATCAGCAGTCGACGTGAGCGTACGAATTTGGAACGTACTGTGGACAGCGGAAAACAACGACTTTCGCGCGATAATCGTTGAGTAGACACTGCTGGTAGCCCCGTGGTTCATCTGGGGCGTCTTTCCCTCAACTGTACCATGCCTGTTCATCCGTACACATCTCCGCAGCTGTCTCTCACTTCTGTCATCTATGGTCAATGTTGCCCCACTGGTCATGCTGTCAGTTTTAGATAGTGCAGTTTTACCATGCACACTTCACTTTAAGCAGGGTGACACTTGAATACAAACTGAGGCGTGCATCCACTCATTGCCTGAAAAGCAATAACCATACCCTTTTGGACGTCAGATAAATAGCTTCGTTTCCGCATTATGCCAACTATTGCACTGTCCCCCGCGGCTCCCTGATGATCTTTACATAGCCTCCAGCGTTAATACTGAGCCCTACCGTCATTGAGTGGTTATCTCGCGTTGATGTCGAACAAAGGCGGTGTTCACATTCCTGTGACGGAACCGTGTATGTACTAGTGTCTTGGACATAACGTAGATAGTGAAATGACTCTGATGTCTCCCATCGTACAATATACGGAACATCACAAGACGTTATGTGAGACGCTCCATGCAAGGAGTGTCACTTCTTTGCCTCTCACTTTAGTTTGAATGTAACAGAAAAACAAACAAATACTAATGGCACTTATTAATCTTCTCTATCACGTGAGTTTCAGAGGACGGAACAGGGACAATATTTTAATAGGTTACGTTCATTATCTTGATGAGGAGCAAAAGACTTTACAGAGCCGTCCACTTGGAGATATGTGTGCTTTTCAGTGAAACCCCAGCTACATGATCGTAACGAGGAAGGCTTCCAGCTTCTGCAATACCTTTTCATTCTTTACTACTAAGGGTAGAGCGGGCTGTCTGATGTCAAAACCAATGAAGAACCTAACTTTATCAGCCAAATATCTGGCTAGCCTTCAGTGTGGCAGAGCCTTACTAAAAAGGCAAACCTTCCCAAATATAAGTGAGGAAAGTACTAATATTGTCAATTTAATTATGAGATAATAACAATCCAACAAGAACTTGAAAGACCACTGTCATTGTATATTGGAACACGAAATTAATTACGAGAACATGTCCGATATGAACATAGCGTGCATGTCGCTGTTGATTCGTTCTTTTTTATTTTCAGGGACGAGTGGACTGTTCAAGTAAAACATATATAACAGACAGTAGTGTTGCAGTGCTAAGTGGGAGAGTTGCATTAAAATCCATTAGACGAAATAGCCATCTGTAACTATGTTCACTGGCTTTTACAGCACTGGTAGCAGTGGCGGAGGTCCACGGACAACCAGAAGAATCGACCACCGCCAACATCGGGAATGAGACTCTAAGCACCGGCAATATCACGGCTGAGAGTAGTTTTCTGGGGAGGTCGTCCTACACGGAAGATGACGATGATACCATTTGTGTCGCAGCAGACAACAAGTTCTACTTGTATGCTAATTCGGTGAAGCTGTATTATTGCTACAACCAACTACCGAAAGGTAAGTTACTTTAAACAGAACTGTTATCTGTTCAAAATTGACAAGATAAAACCAGTTTGTTCAGCATAAAAATTCGCGAATGGTCCCACAGCGAAAGTGAAAATATGAGTGAAATGAAATCATCAAGGAACAGTGGCTACCCTTGCCTCACCGAAATTACGAAATTGCAAGTCTTCATGATTCTCCACCAAAACCATTCAGAGCAATTTGCTGCGCATATTTAGTCCACCTTTTATAGTAATTTTCTTGCCCCTTAAAACTGCTGCATGTTTTTCACTACACACCCTTGAATTCTTTTAGGAGGATTATGTCGTGTAACGCGACATGAAGTACGCAGTGGGCCATAGTTTCAACATTTTACGAAAAGATATCTTAACCGGCGACGTAAGTTGCCACAAGTGCCGCGGTCCGTAGCGTGTGGTTAATTTTCACAGTGAATGTGTTGGCAGTGAAGTACACACACCTATACTAAGCTTAACACTATAAACCGATAGGCAACGTACACTTTTCTTCATACCCTGTAGAATGCCGACAACTGGATTAGTGTGTATAAACAACACCCGTCATACGCTTAGGAACAAGTAGAAATAATCTTGCAAGTTTAAAGAAGTTAAAGATTTAACGACGCGTTGACATAGAGACGAAGAATTAGGTGAAGTGGGCAATGATAAGTGAACGTACTGGACTACATCTTATCGGAAACATCATGTTGGCATTAAATTAGGGCACAGACTCATTCATTTGCTTAGTGAGACATCTACAATGTAATATCGGACCGAAATATATGCTACTTATAGGCGATGACACACTGTACTAGCAATCAATCGTATAACCATTGCAAAAAATTTCCCAAATATCGGGCATTTATATGGTAAATAGCAGCATGCCACACATTTTAAATAGTAGTCAGTGAAGGTTGAAAAAAGAACCTGATAAAAGCACGATACTTAGGCCAGACCAAAATATCGCGAAAGAAGAAGATGTGGGGTTGTCGTATTACTGGTTAAGATTTCCACTGCGTTAGAAGTTGTGCCTGCACGCGTGTTGGTTAGTACAAGAGTACATGAAAGATAAATAATGAATATTTAGATGAAAATGTCTAGAAACAAAGCGGCAAAATCTACATGTATAGTAAGTTTGTTACTATACAACCACGACATTATTTAGTTTGGCTTTTCGTGGCCACTGCTGTATGGAGGCTGATACATTGCAGTCATCAAGAACAGTGGTTAAGGAAAACGCACCATCTATCGAAGCTTTCAGAAGAGCTGTGCTTATACTGTGAAATTGCTCATCGTGTCCTAGCAAAATATCACGATTAAAACTCACGATGAGCCGACCGAAATGCTCCAGCCCCAGGCGCTATAATATTGCGGACGATTAATAAACAGAAGGTGGCCTCGCAGCTCACACAAAGCTAAAGCCCGTAACTTCACAGGGATCGTGCAGAGTAACATGGGCGCAATTCAAAGAGAATAATTCTTCAAATTCTAATAAAATGTGAATCATCTAGAGTTGGGGAAAACTGAAGGTTTCACCACTAGAAACGTTTGGTGTCTCTCAAAACAAATAACATTTCGGTGATCTTGCGCTCTCCAAACTTGGCATTCTGAGTGATGGAGAAAGGTACCTAATTCATTCAGTGTTTCTACAGGGTGATTGCGTCGTTTAGCATCCGCAGTTCTGACTTTAACGGTAGCTTCTGACAGTACGGCGAAATTGTAAATTCTTTGTGATTGCGTTTATCTGTTGTCTATTCAAGTCTAATAATTGAATTTGTGTCAGCGATGAGTCTCTATCTGTGTCCTTTGATGTTGGTGACTATTAAGTATCACGAAGTCCCATCACAAATCAGCAATCAACTATCCCGTTATCTGTCTAAACGGTAAAGATGATTTTACTTCAGTCCCACTTCTGACTAATAATTCCAACCGTAAAACTTTTAAACTTCAGATCGTCTTTAAAATAACGTAGCAGCGCTTAACATGCGTACTACTATTGCAAGAGTACAAGAGAGAAATGAAGTTAACATCTCCATTGCCGAGTTACATTGTAGTCACCGCAATCGTACAGCTCGATGGGGCTACAACCCTCTTCTAGGAAAAATGTTATCTTTGGTCAATTTATGGTCTGGGGTTTAACCTTCGTAAATAATAATTTCTTGAATCCTTTCTGTTTCGTATCATAAGGTATTCTTTCATTCAGTCCTTTCTTTATGATAAGCATTAGTATTTACATAACACTGTGTTAATTAAACTGTCAAGAGTGTAAATTTTGTTGTCAGTAGCTGTCATCACTGTCAAGATGACTGATTTCTCTATTTCTTTTTGCAACAAAAGGGTGTTCGTTATGGGTTGGGCGAACGTTTGGACGGCGGAATACCGTTCCTGACCTGTACACGAAGGACAGAGTAAACGCATTTCATCCCGTCACGTTGGATCGTTCTACTGTTAAGATGGTCTCACGTACGACAAAGTTTTACGGTTACTGGGGACCGGCGGTGCTGACCATTCCCTAAACACAAACTCAGAGATCGCCAGATCAGTTCCCAGCAAACGAAACGGAGGTCCCTCAGGTTATCGTCCTTTACCTCGTCACAGGAGACATGCGTTGCTCACTGAATGCTTCGCACGTCAGGAGCATTACCCTCCTAGAGCAACGTGGTTCTAGTGACATCCTTCAACTTTCGAAATAAGCTATAAGTCAGGTTTATTCGCGTCGCCAAACTTCCAACGGTCTGCTATAGTACCTGTAAGAATAGGAACCCTGTAACATAGCACACTGTGTGACCCCACATTATCTCTGATACACGACCGTGACATAATCTTGCCACAATGCTGACAGAGAAATTCGTGCTATGTAAAAAAGGTGAAGACTTACCGTTGTCTTATCACTAGTAAAATTAAACTGCTATGTTATTTTTGTACTTCCTATCTTTAATAAAGCATATTCCTCTTCATTGCAGTTTACGTGGTGAAACCAAAGAGTCAATGCAAACCATACCTGTCAGATTGTCCCAGGAACTAGGAGTATTGCAAATCAGTTGGCTCAGATTGAATCGTCTGCGACGGAGTGGAGAATAAATAGCTGGACTGCTGACTGAAGACATCTGCTGTTTCCAGAGGAGCCAAGAAACTGGAAGAGTGTCAGAACTTGACTCTTATACTTAAAAGTAACCGGTCGAATCTACACATCCTATTGTGTGTCAGTTTCTGATTACTTCACGACATGCAGTAAATATCATTACTGTAAAGATTAGTACTAAAAACTTTGCATTTGTATTCTTTTTATGTTTCTGTTGTTTCTATAACAGTTGTATGCCGACGCAATAAAAGTGTAGTTTCATGACGTCAACTGTTATATTAAACGGTAGAAGATATTTCTCTACCTACAGGTTCACGTAAATACGGACAAACTACGGCTTGTTATTAATAACATCAAATGCATTTCATCCGTTATCCACGCTGACCTCCTATATTCCCAATGTCCACTTCCAACCTCAACACACTGCCTGCCACGAGGACACCGGCGGCCACAGCAAAGACTCACGACTGACGCCACGGCTGGGCCTTACGTGGCTTGGGAAATAAGTGAAAAATTTGTAATCCAGAAGAAATAGTGTCATATCTCACGGTTCTATATAAATTTATTGCAAGCTATTTGAAATATCGCGCCAAGGTGCGTGTTCGCATTATCGAAGTAGTAAAAGTGACCGTGTACCGTCGGGGTGTATGGAAGATGATCTCTTACCTCGTATACAAGGTGTCGGGTTGCTACACATGTCGCATGTACATGCTTTGTCGTTGTCGTGATCAAGGAAAGGTAGCTCCATCCGTGCAAGAACTCTTCGATTCGCCTTTTCAGTTTCTTGAAGAAATACAACAGGCAGTATCTCGAGCTCTGTTACAGTTACGTAACACTCGGCCATGGCACACGCTACAGTACGTAGCCCTCGATCGGCAGAGGGTAGCAATTGCGTTATGGAATCGTGAAAGTCGACCGAGTAATATGCACGACGCGTATTAGGGTAACCTGCATTGTAAACACAATGAAAAACTCGGAGGCATACATCCCGTTTTATCAAAACTTTCTTTCATTTTTTCTTGGGTAACATCAGATATCCAAAAACAAAAAGTATGATGCAAAACGAATGCTACTAAATAGTGTTATACCAATAAACAGAAAGATAAATCGAGACAGGTAAGAAAATCGTTATCAGTTAGATTAAGGAAACCATACATTAATCATAAATTTATTCTGCTCAGTACTAAAATTATATGTAAATTCCAAATGCCACAAAACACATAATTTGCTTGATAGGAATAGACAACAGTGCACACGATTAAGAAATAATGCCGCACGTCACGGTAGACATTTGATTTCTCATCCCAGTTCAAGACAAAAGTGAATCTACCTAACCTTAGTCCGACTCGCTGGTTAACAGAAATGCTTTTCAGAAATTGAGGCTCTGGTAATGCTGTTACTTCATGCAGCGGGGCTAAGAACAAGTAGCACTAATTCTGGGCTGAGGTGGAGCTCTCCCATTAGCTCGGTGAGACGAGAAAATGCCATGGGAATCGGAGACTCAGATGTTCAAGTTGAATTTGCTCCAAACATTCTTTTTCAGTTAAAGCATCAAACAGTATCCAGTTGAAACCTCCAATTGTGGCATGTTATCTTTTTCTATCTGTCTTTATTTAAACATTAAGACATAACAAAAACTTCTTACATATAAAACGTCTGTTTTACTCTGTCCATGAGTTAATTAAAACCAGTTGAAAATAATAGTGCACACAATAACATCGTCGGTATCCAATGAGGTACAAAAGACGCATTACGTAGGGGACACTAAATTGCACATTACGTTACACATTATAATTCCATTCTAGACGTCCATCGTCCAAGCTTATCTTCACAGTGCTGGTACGTAGACACACGAATAAATTTCACTTTCGGAAAGGCGTTCAACTACCTTGCATTTGCAAATTTCGCAACTAACCGCATCATACGTTGCTGGAACCTACACAACACGTCTGCTTCAACTTTTGTCCAGTTTCCCTCCCCTCTACACTCACACACCAAATTAGGCTCCAGTGGATTAATGTCGGGATATTGTAGAGTCGAGAACATCGAAAATCCATGATTGATCCATTTCCTTGGAGATTCTTCTATTCCAATGTGTTGCACTGTACCATCGTTCCGAAACATAAAGTGTTACGGAATACGAAGAGAAACTTTTCAAACGCATCATGTAATGTATTCCAAAGGAACGAACGATGTAAGGGCATATGCAAATGGTCCAGTAATAGGTAAGGGGTCGAAAGCACTTCTTTAATGATTCTAGCCAGTAGATTTATGTTGCTGCGCCACGAACACAAGCCATGTACTGGGTGGTATTTTCAGAATTCTTCTAAATTTCTCGCACCTATGGCTGCCGAATGTCACATCATATTACTTCGCGGGTGACGTTGATATATAGCAAACGATTCGAGGACGCAGGTTTACGACGCCGCACATAGGAGTGAATGCAAGGCACGGCGGGCACGGTATACAAGTGTGATGAAATCAGGGCAGCACAGGGAACTGACATGCTGTGAATAACCGATACATTGCAGATAGAAGTGCAGCTAATGAACTGTATGTAGTGACCGAAGAGGGTTGAGGGATCCTGACGTTATAACTATTAAAGTGCGCTCTACTTGTTTCCTCCAGAGGAAATACGTCAGGGGTGTAGCATGAAGGTGAGTGAATAACGATTGATTAAATTGCACGACCCCCAGGGTGAAGAGCAGTCTGCGGTTATTCACGAATATGCCCTGGCTGCTGAGGCTAACTACAACATTAGTCTGCTACATCACGTAACTACTTAGAAGGCACTGAACAGAACTTCGGAGAAAATAAAATTGTAACCTGAACCTGACTAGATAAAGGGATCGGTTAAAACGACACCTTCTGGGACATAAAGAATATTGGATAACTCCTTCAAAGAGTGACTTAAACAACAACAACTCCCACCGAGCAACACACTTGTTTTTTAGCCGTTTGCGATTTCAGTAATTGTTATTACATAGTCTTGTTGGCTAACGTTCTTAATCAATATACAGGGTGGCAAATAAATGCCAGCATGCGAATCTTTAACCAGATTCCAATCAAAAATTTATCTCTCTAAATAAGACTGAGTGCGTTTAGAAAACACATAACTGGTGAAAACGAGGAGATATAAACAATGTCACATCGTGTAGGGCATTGGAATGTAAAGAGGACTGTGTCATCCCACATAACCATGCCGGGTGTAGCAGGTCACTGAGTGGTCCGATGAAACATCAAACCTAAGACGCCCATAGAGCCGTTGTTCAAATCTTCGTCAGGTTTCTTTTACATTTTTTTGATTCCCGTTCCCTAGCTCTCGTAGTTTATAAGTTGTGCATCATTTCAACACAGGACAATGACCTATAAAATGATAGTGGCCTATGACATGATAGTGGGAACCATTAACCTGGGTGTATGTGTCTACTGACTGCAGAGTGGACAACCATGGCTATTCCTGTCAACTTTGTGTAGGACAGCTTCCCGATGAAACGCACAAAAGATAAATATCTTAATATGTTTTTGATGCTGAGTGTTTCCGATCAAAAGGCTAGTGTTGCACGAGCATATGCTACATAGTACCACAGAAGACGCCATCTTGATGAGAATGGTTTTCGTCACCTGAAACACAGCCTTCTGGGAAACGGGTAACCTTCGTATACAAGCAACGCACAGAAGGCGCCCAAGGACAAAACCTATTCCACAAACAGATAACGCAGTTCTTGAAATCATTCAACTACATCACCAAAAGCAGTTCCAGATATGTGACAAACTGCTTTTTGAAGTGATGCACAATGACCTGTTTCAGTATCAAAGCAAGCTAATTCAGCGTCAGTGGCAAGAAGACCGAAATGGAAGAGTATAGTTATTTGAATG
Source organism: Schistocerca nitens (assembly GCF_023898315.1). NCBI lineage: Eukaryota > Metazoa > Arthropoda > Insecta > Orthoptera > Acrididae > Schistocerca > Schistocerca nitens. Next base: position 544,918,285 of record NC_064615.1, read on the forward strand.
GATTCAGCACCAAGTGGAAGATATTGGCCATTTTAAAAGTAACGTGGGATGGACTGACGAATATAGCTTCACTCGTGAAGTTATTTTCAACTCACAACAATTATTACTGAATGGAACACAACCTGCATGTGAACGTGACATTTCACAACCGCCCTGTAGCGCTCAGGGGTTGTAATAAGTCGGAACGACACAGAGGTATGGTTTGGTAGAGAGGGGTGACTTACGCCTAAGAATGCGGAGAAAAGCCGGCAAGTGTTTCGTTGTCTTTAATGCATAGAAGTTAAACAGCAGCCCTCCTACTGATCGCAGTGATGGCGCCACGTGGCGTCCATCCATGGATCAGCACCAATACCAGCGGTGGAACCTGCTGCATTGGCGTCCAGCCAGCCAGCGTTGCAGAAGTAGCGCTCCTACTCTCGTGACCGCTATAAGGGGTAGCCGCGATACATTAACCTGCGTGTATGTGCATAGGTAGCCTGGGACGTGGCTGGCTGCTCCCTCAAGCACAAATTGTGAACCCCACGTACAGCGCCGACGGGAAAATAACTGTCCGCCATCGTTGTAGAAAGCCTTAGCAGCCAGGCCATATTCGTGAGAGACCGCAGATTGCTCTTCACCCGGGAGGTCGCTAGTTGGTGCCTCCGACCCGCCCCAGCGAATGGCAGCTTGCAGTCCGCCGGACGATGTTACCCAGAGAGCGGAGGGTAGCGGACATCTCGCTCCTCGCGCCGGTGCAGCACCAAGGTGCGGCCTCTCCCCGCCACATCTACTGCGAGTCCGTGCAGCGGAGTATGGTATTAGTTTCAGCGGGTAGGTTGGCCGCCGAAATTCATCACCAGTTTGTATTCGACTTAGGCGTGCAATTTAAACAAGCGTTATTCACTCGGATTCTAAACATTGACATAGTGGCGGCACAACTACTCCCCATTTGAGCCTCCGGGCTACACCGCAGACGAATTTCCTCTGGAGGAGACAAGTGGAGTGCTCTTTAATTGTTACAACTTCTGGTTCCCTCAGCCCTCTTCGGTCCCTACATACAGTTCATTAGCGGCGCCTCTACCTGCAATGTTTCGGTTCTTCACAGCAGGTCAGTTCCCTGTGCTGCCCTGACTTCATCACACTAGTATACAGTGACTGACGAATATAGCTTCACTCGTGAAGTTATTTTCAACTCACAACAATTATTACTGAATGGAACACAACCTGCATGTGAACGTGACATTTCACAACCGCCCTGTAGCGCTCAAGGGTTGTAATAAGTCGGAACGACACAGAGGTATGGTTTGGTAGAGAGGGGTGACTTACGCCTAAGAATGCGGAGAAAAGCCGGCAAGTGTTTCGTTGCCTTCCCTCCCAAGTGCGGAGCCGTAAACCTGCGTCCTAGAACAGTTTGCTAAATATCAACGTCACCTGCGAAAGCCATCCGATATGACATTCCGTTCATTAACTACTACCTTCCAGCCATTGCTGCATGCAATTTAGGAAAATTCTCCAAAAACCACACCTCCACATGGCTTGTGTTCGTGATGCAGCAACATAAATCTGTAGGCTAGAATGGTCAAAGAAGTGCTTTTGATCCGTTACCTATTACTGGACAATTTGCATGTGCCTTCCATCGTTAGTTCCTTTCCAGTACATTCCACGATGAATTTTAAAATTTCTCTTTGTGTTCAGTTGCACATTAGGTTTCGGAACGAAGGTACACTGCCACACTTTGGAATAGAGGTACTTCCAGAGAAATGAATTGGTCATGGATTTTCGATGTTCTGGACTCCAGAATCCCAAGACATCAATCCGGTAGAGCCTAATTTGGTATGTGTGTGTGTGTGTGTGGTTGAGGGGAGGGGGGAGGCAAATGTAACAAAAGTTGATGCAGACGTGTTGCGTAGGGTCCAGCAACGTATGACCCAGATAGATGCGAAGTCTTTGCAAATGCAATTTCCTAAAGCGAAATTTGTTTGTTTGTCTACGCACCAGCACTGTGGAGATAAGCCTGGGCGATGGATGTCTAGAACGGAATTATAATGTGTAACATAATGTGCAATTTAGTGTCCCCTACGTATTGCGTTTGATGTATCTCATTGGATACCGACGATGTTCTTGCGTGCACTATTAATTTCAACTGTTTTTAATTATCTCATGGACAGAGCAAAACTGACGTTTTATATGTAAGAAGTTTATATTATGTCATAATGTTTAAGTAAAGACAGAAAGAAAAAGACAACATACCACAATTGGAGGTGTCAACTGGATGCTGTTTGTTGCTTTAACTGAAAAAGAATGTTTGGCGCAAACTCAACTATAACATCATTGAGTCTGAGTCTCCGATTCACACGGCATTTTCTCGTCTCACTAAGCTAGTGGCAGAGCTCCACCTCAGCCCAGAATTAGTGCTACTTGTTCTTAGCCCCGCTGCATGCAGTAATAGCATCACCAGGGCCTCATTTTCTGAATCGCACGTCTGTTAATCAGTGAGTAGACTAAGGTTAGGTAGATACACTTTTGTCTTGAACTTGGATGAGCAATGAAATGCCGACCGTGACGTGCGGTATTTTTTCTTCATCGTGTATACTTTTGGCTACCCCTATCAAGCAAATTATTTGTTTTGTGGCCATTTGGGATTTACATTTCATTTTAGTACTGAACACAGTAAATTATAATGTATGGTTTTCTTAATCTAACTGATAACGATTTTCTTACCTGTCTAGATATATCTTTCTTTTTATTGATATAACACGATTTTGTAGCATTCCTGATGCATCATGTTTTTTTTCTTGGATATCTGACGTTATCCAAGAAAAAAAGAAAGCAGGTATTGATAATACGAAATGTATGCCTCCGAGTTTTTCATTGTGTTAACAATGCAGGTTACCATATTACGCGTCGTGCATATATCTCGATCGACTTTCACAATTCCATAACGCAATTGCAAGCCTCTGCCGATCGAGGGCTACGTACTGTAGCGTGTGACATGGAGGTGTGTTACGCAACTGTGACTGAGTTCGAGAATCAGCTTGGTGTGTTCCTTCAAGAAAATGAAAAGACGAATCGAAGAGTTCTTTCGCACATGGGGTTACCTTTCCTTCATCATGACAACTATAGAGCATGCACAAGCACTGCGACATGTGTAACAACCCCACCTTGTACACGAGACCACAGAGCATCTTCCATACACCCCGAATAGGCCTCATCCGCCCGTCATCTAGGTTCCAAAAGCTGAAGAAAGCTTTTAGAGTATTTCACTTTGATAGTGATGAAGCGGTGCAAGTAGAAGTAATGTAGTGGCCCCTTCAACTAAGTCAAACATTCTACAGTTAGGGTAACAAGAAACTGTTCTCTCTGAAACATCCCTTTAGAAAAATTTAGTGAATTACTGTGCTGATAAACCCCTTACGTTATTTGATTTTCAAACAGCTGAGCAGAACTGAACGAACTCAGATATTTCACCCTTTACCTATTCTGATCAACAGTAAACTGACACACAATATTTTTAGCGCAACGCAATCTGACTTTCAAAAATCCCTACAAAAGAATGGCTCTGACTAACAATAACCTATACCTTTCATGAATCACTTACCTCACAAAAATCTTCGTTACTCGAACTACTGCAACACAGCGAGTGCCACTACTGCCAGCTAAATAAAAGATTCTAACTACTGAAGGCACTAACTACTGAAGGCACTAACTACTGATACGCATAGTTAGCAAATGAAAGGTTTTGATAGAGAACAAACAATGTATTTACCTTAATAATGTTCCAAAGTCATTATATATATATATATATATATATATATATATATATATATATATATATATATATATATATATATATACGAGGGCGGTTCAGAAAGTAACCTCCGATTGGTCACAGTGCGGGTTGTGGGGGGAGTAGCGACGCCATCTGTGCGTTCACGCACTCAGCAGGTCAATCGGCATCAAGCCGTGGTCGAGTGAACGTGGTACCTGCGCTAGTTTGGTTTTTGTGGCAGTTTGAAATGTGTGCTGCAATAGAAAACCCCGCCAAATGTGAAGTGCGTGCTGTCATAAGGTTTTTTACAGCCAAAGGATATTCTGCAGCAGCTATTCATCGTGAGCTTTGTGCCGTGTACGGACCAAGAGTTATGAGTGAAGGAGTTGTCCGTGAATGGGTACGTTTATTTAAAAGTGGACGAGAAAACGTTCATGATGAAGAGAGGAGTGGTAGACCATCATTGGTGACTGACGAACTCGTACAGACAGTTGATGCAAAAGTTCGTGAAAATCGACGTTTCTCAATGTCGGAGTTGTCTACTGGTTTTCCACAGATTTCTAAGACTCTCTTGTACGAGATAGTGACAACAAGATTGGGTTACCGTAAGTTCTGTGCACGATGGGTGCCCAAAATTCTTACCGACCACCACAAAACTCAAAGAATGGCCTCTGCATTAGACTTTCTGTCACGTTATGAGGACGAAGGAGAACCATTGTTAAACTGAATCGTGACCGGTGACGAAACCTGGATTAAGTACGTGAACCCTGAGACAAAAGAACAATCAAAGATGTGGGCACATTGAAACTCGCCTACCAAACCAAGAAAAGCCTCGCAAGATTTTTCTGCCAGAAAACTGATGGCAACGGTGTTTTGGGATGCCAAAGGGGTGTTGTTGGTTGAATTCATGGAACGTGGTACGACCATTAATCAAGACGTGTACTGTGAAACAATAAAAAAGTTACGACGGGCTATACAGAACAAACGCCGTGGTATGCTGACTTCCGGTATAGTTTTTTTGCACGATAACGCCCGTCCTCACTCTGCTCGCAGAACAACGGCCCTTCTTGAGTCCTTCAAGTGGGACGTTATCAACCATCCACCTTACAGCCCAGACCTGGCACCAAGTGATTGTCACCTCTTCATGCATTTGAAGAAATGGCTCGGGTCACAGCGGTTTGATGACGACGAAGAGCTCAAAGATGCGGTCACAGGCTGGCTCCAGGCACAAGCGGGTGATTTTTATGCAGAAGGAATTTCAAAGCTTGTGAAGAGATACGATAAGTGCCTCAATCGCTATGGAGACCGCCGGCCGAAGTGGCCGTGCGGTTAAAGGCGCTGCAGTCTGGAACCGCAAGATCGCTACGGTCGCAGGTTCGAATCCTGCCTCGGGCATGGATGTTTGTGATGTCCTTAGGTTAGTTAGGTTTAACTAGTTCTAAGTTCTAGGGGACTAATGACCTCAGCAGTTGAGTCCCATAGTGCTCAGAGCCATTTGAACCATTTTTTTTAGCTATGGAGACTATGTAGAAAAATAGTGCAAAGATGTAGTTGTAAGATGTATATATTAAAATATTTTTATTTAACTTGGTGTATTTTTTTAAATCAACCGGAGATTACTTTCTGAACGGCCCTCGTATATATATATATATATATATATATATATATATATATATATATATATATATATATATATATATATATATATATATCAGTTCGTGATATAAAATATTACAAATTTACTCTTTCTGATGGACACACGTCCAGATCGTCCGCTCTCAAAATTCTGCCATTTCTCTCCCCTACATTCACCACTGCTGGTGGCTTACCTCCAACTGTGCAACGCTACGCGCTGTTCACATCTAACTGCCCAACACTACAATGGCGAATTTTCCAACAATGCCAACCAGCCACAGACTGCACACAGCACAGCCGGTGATTTTCATGCAGAGCGCTAGGGACGTTACCAACATAAAAACCTAAACAGCCTACTTACATCTCGTTTGGAAAAACATAGTGACACGAAGAATAAGGGTGTCGAATGTTAATAAAGTTTATTTAATTTAAAAAGCTTTATAAGTTTTCATATACAAAACTTCGGAGATATTACTTTTGAGCACGCACTTGTGCTTAAGATTCAATCAAGAAGATCTACTAATTGAGACGGTACACGGTCACTTTTACTACATCGATAATGTGAATCCGAATCTTGGCGTGATATTTCAAAGTTTACTTTGCATAATAGCTTGCAATAAATCCATATAGAACCGTGAGATATGACACCATTTCCTCTAGATTACAAATGTTTCACGTATTTCCCAGGCCAGGTGAGGTCAAGCCGTGGCGTCAGTCGTAAGTCTTTGCTGTGGCCGCCGGTGCCCTCGTGGCAGTGTGTTAAGTTTCGAACTGGATATTGGGATTATAGGAGGTTAGAGTGAATAATGGATGAAATGCATTTGATGTTGTTAATAATAAGCCTTTGTTTGTCAGTATTTACGCGTACCTGCAGGTAGAGAAAAATCTTCTCCTGCTTAAATATAAGAGTTGACGTTATGAAACTACACTTTTATTGCTTCAGCATACAACTATTACCGAAACAACAAATGCAATGTTTTTAATACTAATCTTTAGAGTAATGAAATATACAGCATGTCGTAATCACAAACTGACACAGAATAGGATGTGTAGATTCTACCGGTAATGTTTAAGTAAAAGAGTCAACTTATGACGCTCTTGCAGTTTCTTGGCTCCTCTGGAAACAGCAGATGTCTTCAGTCAGCAGGCCAGCCATTTAAACTTCATTCCCTCGCAGACTATTCATGCTGAGCCAACGGACTTGCAATACTCCTAGTTCCTGGGACAATCTGACAGGTATGGTTTGCACTGACTCTTTGGTTTCACCATGTAAACTGCAACGAATAGAAATATGTTTTAATAAAGGTAGGAAGTATAAAAATATCATATCAGTTTAAATTTACTAGTGATAAGACAGCTGAAACTCTTCGATTTTTTTTACATACCATTAATCAGACTCTCAGCATTGTGACAAGATTATGTTATGGTCGGGTATCAGAGATAATGTAGGGTTCCGCCAGTATCTATTTCTGTACTACATTTTACGAAGACAAGCTTAATAGGCGGAGAATGTTATTATGTGTGCCGTAATAATGCCGCAACCGTCGCAACTGCTGACAAGTGTGCTGTGTCGCGGCGTTCCTATCCTTACTGATACTATAGCATACCGTTGGACGAATGAAAACGCGAGTAAACCTGACTTATGGCTTGTTACTAAAGTTTGAGGATGTCACTAGAACCAAGTTCCTCTAGGGGGGTAATGCTCCTGGCGTGTGAAGCATTCAGTAAGCAACACACGTATGACGATAATCTCAGGGACCTCGGTTTCGTTTGCTGGGAACTTATCTGGCGATCCCTGAGTTTGTGATTTTGGAATGTTCTATACTGCCGGTCCCCAGTAACCGTAAAATCAGTCATCTTGACGGTGATGACAGCTACTGACAACAAAATTTATACTCTTGACAGTTTGATTAACAAGAATGTTATGTAAGTACTAATGCTTATCATTAAGAAAGGACTGAATGAATGAATACTATATGATACGAAACAGAAACTTTAAGGAAAGAATTCAAGAAGTTATCATTTACAAAGGTTGTAGCCCAGATCACAAATTGACCCAAGATAAGATTTATCCTAGGAGAGAGTTGTAGCCGCATCGAGGTGTAAGTTCGCTGTGTCTACAACGTAACTCGGCAATTTTGATGTTAATTTCACTTCTCTCTTGAACTCTTGCAATACTAGTACGCATGTTAAGCGTCACTAGATTGTTTTAAAACCGATCTGAAGTTTAAAAGTTTTATAGTTGGAAGTATTAGTCAGAAGTCGGACTGACGTAAAATCATGTTTACCGTTTGGACAGATAACAGGATAGTTGATCGCTGATTTGTGATGGGATTTAGCCTTCGTGATACTTAATAGTCACGAACATCAAAGGACACAGAATGTGACTGATCGCGACATAAACTTAATTATTCGACTTCAGTAGGCAACAGATAAACGCAATCAAAGAAGACTTAGAATTGAGCCGTGTTGTCAGAAGCTATCGTCAAAGTCAGAATTGCCGATGCTAACAGACGCTGTTTCCTGAATGAAAAATCGGGGAGTGTGTTCAGTGTAAAGACAAATAATTACGAAGAACAATATGTTTTAATCCAACATTAGTTCTTCGAGTGGCGTATATCATTTAATGGATATTTAAAGTGTATTTTAGGAACTGACTGATACTTCGGATATCATAAAAGTGAGAAGTGATTTAGTGACAATTTAACTGTAAACAGCAATAAGTTCAAACGGAAGTAGACGCATTCTGAATATTGCTCAACGGTATGTTATCTCTATAATTACGTCGTGTAGTTGTTGAACACGCGACGTAGCGTCGCCTTGTCAACGGAATAATAATTAACAACGCAATTTCCTCTCAAAAATCATGATGTGACATCGGCTTGGGTGATGGATTGATGATTCAAGGCATTCTATTTTCAACCTTTGAATACCCATTCTCAAAACGGGCATAAGTACTACAGTCAGCAAGTTCGCGTAAACTGAAAGTCTGTCGCGTACACCCAAAGGACAATGTCGTGATCGAGGGACGCCGTCCCACGTCATCTCGACTGGGACAACCATCACCATCGAGCCGAGACAAAGCGAGACGTCACACAGTACAGTTCATTCACTGTGAACTAATGAAAGAGATTTTGAACCCAAAACACGTATTGAAAAAACATTCTCGACGACAAAGTTGTGAACCCAGTACTGTGTATTTGGAAAAAATTATTTGTAGAGAATACCTAGTCGCCAATAGAATATCACTTATTTCTTACAAACCATTCATGTGGTTTTTTTTTGGTGGGGGGGGGAATTTCGTTTTCCATTGTTGTACTTCATCAGGAGTGGTACCTGTTCCATGTCCTTAATACGTTGCAACTGTCTGTCCAGTGTTCTATGTGTTTAGCTGCGAGTGCTTTACGATGGAGCTTACTGAGATCGATAAAAAAATGAACTTGTGTTTCTTGCATCGTACTGAAGATTTATCCCACTTAGAGGTAAAGCATCATCTGATAGGATCTTGCTTATAGAAATGAATTACTCCTTATGTCAGTCGAGAATTCTCGTATTGTTGTCCGCATACTATTGATCAAATATTTTTACTCGCATTGCATCTCGCTAAAATGGTAGTAGTTTTTTCATCTACGCAGCTGCAGAACGTTAAGGGGACGCTGGCGCACTACACCCAGATTCCTGACATCAAGAGACATATCATGAAGTGCAGATTCTTCTACTCTGAAGGAATAGTGTCAACCATAAGGGAGAATGACGACTACCTAGGGAAATGGTAGCTACTTTTAGCAAACGTAGTCAGTTAGCAGTTAGTGATTGACTAAAAACAAGACAGGGACTAGTTAAATTTTTTGTAAAATGATGTGTCAGACGACAGTTAATGACGAGATGAGTGTGAAGAAATACATGCGTCAGGTGAGATGTTATGAGGAAAATTAAATGACGAGACAGTACAGAGGGTGGTTGTTACAATTTTTGGAAAAATTGGTTACTAAACACGTGAGTGCTTAAAGATTATTATTAATAATTGACAGTTGAAATACAGAGGTGTTTGTTTCTTTAATTCTCTCTCTCTCTCTCTCTCTCTCTCTCTCTGTGTGTGTGTGTGTGTGTGTGTGTGTGTTTGTGTGTGTCTGTGTGTGTGTTTATGTGTGATTGTGTGTGATTGTGTCTGTGTGTGGGTATGTGTGTGTGTGTATGTGTGTGTGTACGTTTTGATGTTTAAAGTTCCCACCGTTTCGTAACTCACGTGTGCAGCAATTAACGGACGCATTTGAAAATTTCAAAGATTCTGTGAATTTTCGGGCCATCATATTTTGTTTGAAGTAAGTATGTGTGTCGAAAATGAGCCTATGTGGTTGTCACAGTATATGTCCATTCTCTTTCTTTGGTCCAAGTAAAAACCCGACTTCTTCCATCGGTGGCTGAAACAGTTACATTAGGGTATGTGCTTGGGGATCCTGGGGTTCACGAGGTGGGTGCTAGCCAGCATCGCCAGTCATCAGTTGCTTTAACTTCTGTGTGTGCTTAAACCAGTATTATTGGGCTGCCAGTGAGGCATATTGTATGACACACAAGTCGGCGTGTATTGCGAGGTACGCACAACCATAATTTTAAACAAAATAAGGGAAAACATGTAAATTCTTATACGTTCCTAATAGTCAGATGAACGCTGAGGCGAAACAGTCGACCTCTGGAAAACTTGTAGTACGCCAGTTCTTCAGCAGCAAATCGGGATTGTCTCCTGGTGCATTTCATCGAACCAGTGGTTCCCATGATAATAGAACTGTCTTCGTTTCTGAAAATAGCAGTTTTATCTGCTTTTTGTGTCTGCTGGAAGGGATAAAAATACTCAAACGAAAGAGCGGAGGCAGGCAGTTATCCCGTTTAAGCATCTCTGAGAGAATAAAGCAGGAAACATTAATTAATTTAGATAATTTTTATAGTAATATAAGATTCGTTTGATAATGTGTCAGTGTTCTGTATAACTAAAGGTCTTAGTAGCTCTGATGGTACACTTAAATGCGTTAAACGAGTAAGAAATATACTCTTTACGTCTACATGAAAATAGTACACCAAGTATCAAACATAAGAGAAAGTACGAACAATCGAGTACGTCGAATACAAGTCGACCTGCACTAAACTAAATACATGATTCACGTTAAAATGTGGTGGCATGGTTAAATATAAAGAACATACACACAGAAAAATTGCAGAAAGAATGTCTATAAGGCGGGACATAAGTTGATGAAGAGAAAACAGGCTGACACCGCACTAATTAATGCGTTGCTGTGTGTTTTTTGATAGTCAGTTCTCCAGTAGATGTTGCGCCAATAGAAGGCCTCACATACCCTCCCAGCTGCTAAATTGACAGCCATTCTCTTAAAACCCGCCTCCGTTTTCGTAGTACTCAGTCACTAAAAAGACGTCGTCTCCCTAAAGCCACAAAGACATGGTTTCGAAGGGCACTAACAGCGCATTTGGGCTCTTTAAAACACATGTCATCACTTCGCCTGAAGGTGATGGAGACGCATTCCATCGAAACGTTGCAATGGGACGACGACACTACTCGGCTGACAACTCGTGAAGACTTCTTTCATAGATGTCATCACACTCCTCATCCTATCAATTTATGCACCGACTGGTATTCAGGGAGACCAGCTGTATCATCTGTTACATGACATATACTAAACGGAAGCTTTGGAATGTGCGTCAGCCTATTGTTCAATTAAATGTGTTCGGAATTATAACGAGTGATTTTGTCCATCGTGTATAAACTCTAGGGATTCATCTAATAGAAGATAGGGAACAGAAAAGTCAAATGAATTTATTTTCGGATATGTATGGCTTCCAAGCTAGAGCCCATTTATTGAATCGTACATTGTTGCAGAGACTGCGGTCTAATACTCGCTGTACCACGCAGCCACAGTTACCGTATGCACGGTTTCCTCCTAAAGGACGGTACTGTTCTTCATACGTCATGACTTAGCACCCTCTCCTGCCACAGTAATTAGTAATTTTGTGTGCGATTCACTTCTGTTGCTGACTCACCTTGTAGTGGACGTGATACGGCGTTCTACACCATGGTTCCGTATTCGAATCAAGAGCATGCCGACATGGTATTTACTTACCGAGAGCCTAATGACAACGGGCGGCGGGCAACGAGGTCGTATCAGGAGACCTACTTCAGCGAACAACGCCCACAGAATTCTGTGTTTGCAAAAGTCTTACGTAGCTAGTCTGACATATGTTCTTTTCAGGAAGCAGGAAATCATTAAGGACGTACCCGAATATACATTATAAATCATTATATTCAGCCAAAATCATACGAAACGATTCTTTCCCTTTTACAATGCCCATCCAATTTTCAGGTGCCTTTCGTTACATACAAATACACGTTTTATCTGCATCCAGGTCCTTCATACAGTATCAAATGGTTCAAATGGCTCTGAGCACTATGGGACTGAACTTCTGAGGTCATTAGTTCCCTAGAACTTAGAACTAGTTAAACCTAACTAACCTAAGGACATCACACACATCCATGCCCGAGGCAGCATTCGAACCTGCGACCGTAGCGGTCTCACGGTTCCAGACTGCAGCGCCTAGAACCGCACGGCCACAGTATCAAAATACCTCATAGTACGCCTGAAACAGTGCAGTATCAGAAACAGAACTACAAAATTTTACTAATACATGCATCTAGGGGACGCTTAATGTAAATCAGCAGATCAGCAGAATCAATAAAATACATTGTACATGTTCTATTGCATTCACAGCAGTTTTTACCTTTGAGTTGATGGCACATGCAGAAATGATAGCTAAAGCACCGTACATTACTTTTGCTCGTACTGACCACACAGCGTGGAGGAGATTATAACTGGAGCATAACGACTCAAACAATGCGTTTACATTTTCTGTGTGCACCAGAGTGTCAATTTTGGCACCAGATCGTAAAACTGCTTCAAGGACAATTACATTACTTGACGGCAAGACGGCTTAATCAGACACACAATGATAATCACACCATACCTGAAATTAGCGACTCTCCAACACTGATTTCTCTCAACATTTTCGTTTACGAACTTCAGAGGTCAGTACACTCGCGACCAACACACACAATGACGACATCCAGAAAGGCAGCACCCGGTACCTTCCGTCTAGGGCCAATTAAAAAAATTATATGCATTGACGGTGAACACATCAAGACGCGAAATTCCCCGTTGCTGTCGCTGTACCGAGTCACTCCCATGCTTCTCCGGCTATGCTGGCATAGCTGCAGCGTCACTTCAGTGGCAGGGACTACTTCAGCATCGATACACACCATAGCCATGTAATTATAGTGTCGAACACACTGCACACAGTCACAAATTCTTGAAGTTCAAAATTGTCATGGAATCTGGGCAACAATTGTGTGGTTATTTTTTACTCACTGTTTGGAAATCATGAATAAATGTCACGTCCCAATTCTTTAATATTTTGTACGCCGGCCCTTATTATGCCATACAGTTCTACTCCTTTGTGCCTTCCAAACGTCGAAACATTCTTTCTTTCAGGCAACAATTCCTCAATGGGCCATAAATTAACGAACCGGTAACGCAGAAGGAAACTGTGGGTTTGAGCTGATGATTCTTGTGGTGTACATTAATTAATGCCGTAGTCACCCAAGAAAGCGACCGATTCCATCCAGAATCCTAAAGTAACTAACAGTTGTTCATGTACGTCTGTTACTTACTTCTTTATTTCAAAAACTATCAGTTAGGAGAAATATACATTTCAGCGAATTTCCGAAAGTAATCATTGAGTAGAACCATCGATGTGGTGAAGAATGAGGATTAAAAATATTTAGATTTGATAGATATAAATTAAAACAGGTACGTTGAATAAACTTTTATTTCACTCGTAATTCCTTGACTAATTTCATTTCTGATTTGTGAAGAGAAAACAAAATTACTGAATTAGAACACCGAAGTATTGTTTGCCGAAGGCGAAGTCAGTATAATAGGATGTTAGTGTATTTTGTACATCATAAGGCAATTTCAAGCAATTTCCGTTCACACTCTACATTTCATGCTTCCGGAAACGTTATAGAGAATAAACCATCTCTCATTTTCACAACTCCATCAGAACTGAAGTCCTATACCCATGGCCTTGCAGGTCATAGGACGTTAAACCCTGAACCTACTTCCTTCAGTCGTTGAAGCCATCATAATGCGTATTTCTAATGTAAAATCATCTTTAACATTTCGTTGAAGTATCAGTGACCATTTCTGGATATTTATCCTGTAATTTATAATCAACTAAACTGACACTCCAGTAATGGGAACTCCCCACTGAGGATGTTAGGGTGGAATTAGGGCTCCACACTTGCAGCAGTGAAACCAGAAGTAGTGGCCTCAGATTTGCAGTGTGCAGACAATTACTTTAATATTACAGACAATGATGTACCTAGATGTGAGTCATACATCAGCAATCATACAACTGAGTGGCATAAACTGAAGGAAAGAGGGTGTAACATATTCAGTCACTATGATTAATATCGACAAGTCAGATTATGATTAATTATAGTTGTTAATACTGTGTACACAGACTGATGACAACAGGTGCTTCAGTTGTATACGATTCACTTACAAGAAGATTAGCCTATGTGTTGTGCTTTACGTAAAGACCTTTAAGGTCTAAAGAATGAATGGAGAAGTGACGTATACATTCAGAAAAATCTAGAATCACTGTCGAAAGTAAGTAGGCTTAACTAAATCTTCCCAAGCAATGATTGTTACGGATAGTATAAGTAAATCAACAGTAAATTTAATAGATTCCTGACTATATTCTACATACATGAAATAAAGTATAATACAAAATACTCCATCTATAAGAGAAACACAGACCAAACAGTGGTCTCTATGCAGAGATCAGTGACGAGATGTGAAGAACCCAGAGACGTTTTTGGACTAGGCAGTTACAAAAAATGAAGCATTACCAAGGACATACAAGAGACAGGTCACCCGCTGATAGGAACTGAAGAGGACAAGAGGTAGTCCTTGGAGAGAAAACGGAAGAATACTTGAGCTGCCTGAAAGATCTGTAGCAGTAGTTTACCAAGAGAGAATAAATAGCGTTATTAATGAAAAAACCGAAGACAGACAGAATGGATTACTTAACTGTTTCATTCATCATATTTGGTACTGGTACACCAACAAAAATATGTGATAACTAATGTAAAATCTGTTTCACAACTAATTAAATATCTACAGGTAAAATCCCTTGCGTGCACCTTACAATAACCGAAGTTTGAAGACAAAGTGATCGCTTCCACTATATTGACACAGGTGTGTGATTCATGCAAACCTCGATTTTAGCGGTTTCGTCTTCTGAAATGTCATTAAATACCTTCTCAAAAACATGAAAATTCAGAGCTGTGAGGTTAAATTTGGGAGGTATGTTCGTTACTTCAAGTTCATTCTTCTGTTCGAAGCTGAAGAGGTGTGTCTCAGCATTCGAAGTGAATTTCTGACAAACAAGATCGTAATGAGACGCGACAGCTGCGTATTTTAATTAATTGATTCCACCTACTGTTTTCGACACATTAAAGTTTTGAAAAAACGTAACTTTCACTTGTAGAGTACCAATCCTCTCATTCCGAAACAGGATTTCAAACTGTTGCTTACTACAGGCTCTGAGGTATTCCAATTTCAGTTACCAGTATGACATATGTGGAGTATACGAGCGTGTGTGTGTGTGTGCGTGTGTGTGTGTGTGTGTGTGTAAATACAGCAATAATCTCTTATCGCAGAAATCTCTGTAAAAACACCATGGAAATAGCAAATAATTAGAAATTATTAATAAACGATAAGTTATTGTAAATAAAAAATCTTTTTGTATTGCAAGAAGTATAAAAATGTAATAAGCAACAAAGGATTGCATATAATATATGAGAATAAGGAATTTTTTTATATGAAATGTTTAGTTAATTTGTAATATCATTTAGTTAATTTGTACTATCATTTCCAAACCCTATTAATTTGGAATCATAGTTCACAACATTTTGTTTACAACAATACTGAACTTCTCCCCAATGATTCCCAGACGTCAAATGAAGAAGCCCACATGGTAGTTCAAATGAAACTATATGGTTCCATGGATCTTCTAAACTTTCAAACACATATTTATAAACTGAAGTGAAAAATGAGAATCTGTACCAAGGCAAAGACTCGATCCCATGTCTCAAGCTCATTAGCCAGATGCGGTAACTACGACGACCCCCTGTGCAGAGTCACTCTGCTCAGCTGCAGGGATTGCCACAGCATGCCTCACTCCCCGGGCCAATTAACCTTTCACGCCTAATCCCACTACATATCCCCTTGCTCTTCTATAACATTAGTTACAACTTTCAAACTTGTTCCTTCTAGTTTTTGCATGTATTTGTACCAAGGCTGAGATTCGAACCTTCAGCTCCTGCTCGTTTCAGCACCCAGGCAAAACGGCTTTGCACAGCTGCTAAGACTACTCTAGCTTGCCCCTTCCATAGTCCTGATGTCCATTGATGCCACATGCCTCTTGATATTCCCTCTGAACTGATTTGTTCTATGTTGACACACAATTCCAATACATCAGAGGAACGTGAGGTTATTTGGATTCTGTTTTACGTACTTTGGATGAGTGACTCGATTTTTTTAAATTAATTTCATCTGTAATGACACTTCTTAAGAAATAGGTTGCACACATGTGTGTGGAAAATATGTTGTTGCAATTGGCCGTCAGGCTAATGGTTTGTTTGTTGCAGTCATGCCATCCTTGACGGAAACTTCTGTCAATTTGTGATAGTTGGGTATTATGCATGGCATTCATTTGTTTTGGCACTATATACGACATTTTCAGTTTTCACTGGATATTATGGATTAGGCACCATACCAATGCTAGTTGCAGATATCTGAGCATTGTCTACACCTAAATTAAGGTATTTGTTTAAGAATTAAATAACTCACAGTAGTACCAGTGTGGGAAGAACGGATCTAATCGATAAGATAATTTCCGTTCATTTAAAATCAAGGGTAAAACCACCAAAGAATAAATGTCTTAATGCCTGACAGCAAAAAATTCTATTAATTGCTATTGCTGTTTACTTAGCACTACTTTGCGCTAAGTTGAGAACCATCTGTTTCTCACATGGGATATGCATTAGTTTTATCACATCGCAGCAAACAATTGTGTTTCAGGAGCGTCGAGTCGCACGCCAGTGCATAGTGAACAATGTGAACGGAGCACTATGGAGGCTGTGGGCGTTGCCAGGTCGGACTCAACAGCGATGTGAAGCAGGTACGCAAAACGGGAGTCTGCAGGCACAGACATGCAGTGGCTCACCATCAGTGAGTGCAGCACACACAGCACTCTTGAAGATGGAGTGACATGTAACAGAAGCATACCGTTGATGGCAAGTGTCGTGAAGGCTGAAGTCCCAGATCCCTAACAAAGCATACAGCTACGTTGGCTGTACCACGTAGAGCCAGGAAAGGTGGTACTCATGTGCCCCGCCCAACAGGTTGACGTCACTGGCTTGCAGTCACTCGGTATGGCCCCCGACAAGACAAAGGCCCCGCTCGAATACAACTTCTATCAGTATCACATGTGACCAAAGTGCATATGTAGCTTACAGTGGCTTTGTTCCAACACAGCTAGCTGGCAGCAGCTTTTGAAGCAAAGTATTCACTCAGGCAGCCAGCAGCACATCACGAGTTGTAACACTGCTGTTAGAATCAGAGATTCATACAGCATGATCATACATCGAGACTGTGGCTTCTGAACTGCAGGGTACTTAAGCTGGACCTAAAGTCATTATGGCAGGTGATGTGGTCATCTGCCCTCACTAACTGAAGATGCCAGCATTCCTGTTCCCACCGTCTTGTCTGAGTTACTGTCAGTTTTCCCTGCCTTCGCTCTCCCCACGAATGCTAGGATAACCGCTAAACTGAAATGGGCATGTTACTGGCAAACAGACTGACGTATCAGTTGCAATCATAATGTGCCGTCTACACTTGTTGCTTGTGAGTCAGCTCAGTGTGGCAATGTGTTGAGAGGAGCACCCTGCCTTCTGCAACTTTGACACACTTTGCACGCTACCAATTTCGATTGTGACGCACGGTCTGAGCCGGAATTGGTTCTCTGCTGTCTATGCCAAGTAACAATTCTGAAATTTTAATGTTTAATCAGGAATTATAATTGCTGAGCAACAGTTGTGGAGGTGAAATCATGTCACCACTAATTTTCATTCCTGACGTCATGACAGAGTTACTGTATGTAATCAATCCAACTTTGTTATTCATGTTTTTGATGAGTGGATATTTGTGTTAATTATCAACTGGTGTTGCCCTGTAATGTTTTGCGACCGCGAGTGCGGCGGTGCGTGCCAGTTGACGAATTTTTAAGCCACTGCAGATTGGTTGTACAGCTTGAAGAGTATTGTTCATCAGAGAGTTTAATTATGTTATTGAAAGCTGACTGTTCTGGGTGTTTCATGGAATGTATTTTTCACTTACAGCACATTAGAAAATTATGATAAATTGTTTAAAACGTTACAGTACATAGAACTTCTTTGTTCTATGGTTTACATGGAATGTTAGAAATACTTCTACTTACCATACCTGCAATGTTGTCATAAGGAGTGTGTCAGTTAGAGTAGGCCACTTTATTCATACAGTTCTCTGTTTCAGAGCAAACTGTTTGGCATGTCTGATTGCACACCACCGAAAACTATTTTTAAGTGCTCATATGCACACGAAAGCGATAATATAATTTTTTCGCGCTGTCAAAGACATGATATGTAGTTGCGGTGAGAAAAAATAGCAATAGTTTCATTGTTGTTCTTCAGCTCTGACACCTGTCGTCCTATTTAGAGTGGTGTAGTAACCTGTTTCTGTACGGAGGCATTTTGTCATTGCTCCGTAACTCTGACATAATTAATTACGTACTGAACATAGGCAGATCTGAAGAGGCGTATCGACGTACTCAATTATATTAATATACTGTACGTCAAGCAACAATTATTATTTATATCTAAATGCCTGTTCATTATTAATGTGTGTAGGTGATTTCTTGAATATATTTTTCAGTAATCTCTATGTCCTTTTCTCATTTAAATGATGTTAACAAGGGTGTAAACGGCTGCGACATGGCAGACGTCTGTGTGCGATCTGATGGAAATTTATAAAGTCCCAGCATAAAGGAACCATAGGTCAGTCTTCACAGTAATTCAAAAATACTTAGAAAACGCACAACATCAGCTGCCAATGCCGTTGTTCGCACGCCAGACGATGTATGGGGAAATAATATTGTTTAATCTTAATACTTTGAAATATTATTAAATATATGATATGATTTCTCATCCTCATATGTGGTACTATTATTATTATTATTTACATTGGTGACTGCGTGTTAGGACTTTGTTACATGTATTATACCATCTGTTCTCTTTTCCATGACAATCAACAACAACCTTAGGAACAATTACCAAACATTATTTGGAAAACAATCGGGAATTCCCGGATATGACCTGGTCGAAACTGAATTTTCGGATCGAATTTCCAGATTACGGTAAGACGCTGCATATGCGCATTTGCATTCAGTTTACAGTATGCATAATCAATCTCTAGATTAAACGTTAAATTCATTCTGAATTCAGATTCATTTCATGTTATTTATTTTTCTGAGAATTTGCGAGTGCATCGGAATTACGACAATAGTTATCACCTTAAACGATAGGTTCTTTTCAATACACAAAATGGCTGTATTCAAGTTCATTTCATATAACATGGCGATAAGCCAGGAAGTTTAAATTTAGCGTATGTAGATTTGGTTTCATTTATTCATACCAAGAGGATCAGTGACTTTACTATACGGATTACACACACATTTTACACACCTCCGAATTTAATTACTTTCTTTTCGCATTTTTCCTTATGGTCAAAGCCAGAAAATAATAGAACAAGGCACACACACCAACACGACACATGCTACAACACCATGAAAAACCAATGCTAATACATTGCTGTAAACGTGCGACTTATAAGAAATTAATCCATATTATTTTGCTTTACAAAAACTTTATGGTCTAATGAATGAATGGAGGAATGTCCTGTAGATTCAGAAAGATCTAAAATCTCTGTCGAAAGTATGTAGGTTTATGTAAATATTTCCAATCGATGAATGCTATGGAAAGAATAAGTAAATCGACTGTAAATTTACTAGTTTCCTGTCTGTACACCACAAAAATGGAGTAAAATAAAATAAAAAATACTCCAGCTGCAACAGAAACATAGAGCAAACACTAGTCTCTAAGGCAGAGATCAGCGCCGAGATGTTAAGAACCCAGAGACGTCTTTGGACTAGGCAGTTACAAAAAATCAGGCATTACCAAGGACATACATGTGACAGGTCACCCACCGATAGGAGCTGAAGAGGACTGAGAGTTACTGCTTGTAGAAAAAAAGGGAAGGAAACGTGATCTGTCCAGAGAGAGATGTAATAGCATTTTACGAGGAGAGATTAAATAGTGTTATTAATGAAAAACATGAGATAGCCAGACTGAACTACGTAACTGTTTCATTAACCGTTTCCCATACCGGTACACCTATAAAAATTTTTATGTAATACTAAAAGAAAAATTTGTTTCACAACAAATACGTATTTACAGGAAAAATACCTTGTATGCACCTGGGAATATCCGCCGGCCGGAGTGGCCGTGCGTTCTAGGCGCTACAGTCTGGAACCGAGCGACCGTTACCGTCGCAGGTTCGAATCCTGCTTCGCGCATGGATGTGTGTGATGTCCTTAGGTTAGTTAGGTTTAATTAGTTCTAAGTCCTAGGCGACTGATGACCTCAGAAGTTAAGTCGCATAGTGCTCAGAGCCATTTGGGAATATCCGATGTTTGATGAGGAACTGGTCACTCTTCATTATGATTAGACAGATGTCTGACTTATGCAATCCTCGATTTGTTTCGTCTTCAGAAATGCCAATTAGTACATTCTGAAAAAAGTATGAAGATTCAGAGTAATGAGGTTACATTGGGAGATATGCTCGTTACTCCAAAGTTCGTACTTCTATTAGGAGCTGGGGAAGTGGGTCTGAGCGAATTTCTAACAATGTAGTTCTTTACGAAACGAGCCGACATACTATTTTCATTAAGTGATTCCACCTACTGGATCAAAGCATTAAATTTTTGGCAAAAGATTACTTTCTCTCGTAGCACAGCAATCCTCTAATACAAAAGGAGGGTGTAGGACTGTTCTTTACTGAAGACTGAGGTATTTGAATTTCATCCACTACAATAATATCTCTTGATAAAATGATAGAGTGTATGTGTGTGTGTGTGTGTGTGTGTGTGTGTGAGTGTGTAAATACAGCAAACAAATCTGATCTCAGAAAATCTAAGTAAAAAACGCTATGGAAGTAGCAAATAATCACAAACTGTTAATAAACAATAAGTTCTTGTAAATAAAAAATCATATGTGTACTGCAAGAAGTAGTGTACAAAAATGTAATAAACGACAAGGGATTGTATATAATATATCAGAAGAAGTAATTTTTTATAATAAATTATTAGTCAGTTTGTAATAATGTAGTTACTACTTCGAAACCCTATTGCTTCAGAATAATAGTTTATAACGTTTTGTTTATGGCAATACTGAACTTCTCCCCACGATGCCCAGACCTCAAATGAAGAAGTCTACATATAGATCATATGAAACTATGTGGTGCCAGGATAGTTTATAAGTTTCAATCATATATTGATAGACCGAAGTCAAAAATGAGAATCTGTTGCAAGGCCAAGAGCAGAAAGCAGGATTCCTGCTTAGTTGGTAAATGCGCTTACTACGGCAACCCCCTGCGTACAGAGGCTTTGTACAGCTCCACGCATTACCATAGCATGCGTTACACTGCAGTCCACATTCCGTTTCACGTCTCATCCCACTTGACACCCGTTATTGATTTTCCTATTCGGGTGGTAAAGGATAGCAGCTCACTGATAGATAACTTCTTTATAGACCAAGATAAGTTTAACCAGATAAATGCTCAGCCTGTTGAGAATGGTCTTTCTGATCATGGTGCACAGCTAGTTACAATATATGACATAGCTCCATTCAGCAATACTAAACAGTCCCTAAAGTAGTACGTTCAGTCAACAATTTAACAATAGCAAATTTCAGGGAAAGCCTACAGCAGTTAGACTGGGATGAGGTGTACCGTGAACCTGATGCCAATTTAAAATATAATTTATTTCATGACTTTTTGTAAATGCATTTGAAAACTGCTTCCCCAAGAAAATAATTAAATATACCCGTAAGAAACCTTGTAAGAAACCATGGCTTACTAAGGGTATAAAAATATCTTGTAACCGGAAAAGGGAAATGTATCTGACAGCAAGAAAGAGTAGTGACCCAGAAACTATCAAACATTATAAAAACTACTGTGTTATATTAAGAAAAGTTATTAAAAAATCCAGAAGTATGTGTATCATGTCTGAAATCAGCAACTCTGATAATAAAATTAAAACAATTTGGAATATTATTAAAAGAGAAACAGGTCAACCAAGAGCACAGGAAGACAGTATTACCATCAAATTGAATGAAAACTTTACGAACAAAAAGTCAGAAGTTGAAAATATTCTTAATAATAATTTTCTAAATGTTGTGGATATAGTAGGATCCAGATGTTCACTAGAAGATGCTAGGCTGTTAATGGAAGAGGCCATACCTATGCAATTTGATAAAATTGAAATCTCACCCACTTCTCCCTCTGAAATTAGGAAAATAATAAACTTGCTTAAAAGCAAAAACTCACATGGAATTGATGGCATTTCCAGCAAAATACTAAAAACTTGTTCTCAACAGATAAGTAAGATTCTCAGCCACCTGTGTAGTAGCTCTCTGGAACAGGGCATTTTCCCTGATAGACTGAAATATGCTATTGTTATACCTTTGCATAAAAAGGAGGATAGATCTGATGTCAACAATTACCGTCCAAATCTCCCTTCTAACAGCTTCATCCAAAATTTTTGAGAAAGTAATGTATTCAAGAGTAGCTTCACATAACTGTAACAATGAAGTACTAACAAAATGTCAGTTTGCTTTCCAGAAAGGTTTTTCAACAGAAAATGCCATATATGCTTTCACCAATCAAATTTTGAATGATCTGAATAACCGAACACCACCCATTGGGATTTTTTGTGATCTCTCAAAGGCTTTTGATTGTGTAAATCATGAAATTCTGCTAGACAAGCTCAAGTATTGTGGCATGAGTGGGACAGTGCACAAATGGTTTAATTCGTACCTAACTGGAAGAGTGTAGAAAGTTGAAATAAGTAGTTCTCATAATATGCAAAGATCAGCACATTCCTCAAACTGGGGAACTATCAAGAATGGGGTTCCACAAGGGTCAGTCTTGGGTCCTTTGTTGTTCTTAATATATTAATGACTTGCCATTCTATATTCATGAAGAGGCAAAGTTAGTTCTCTTTGCTGATGATACAAGTATAGTAATCACACCTGACAAACAGGAATTAACTGATGAAATTGTCAATACTGTCTTTCAGAAAATTACTAAGTGGTTCTTTGTAAACGGACTCTCACTGAATTTTGATAAGACACAGTACATACAGTTCCGTACAGTGAATGGTATGACGCCATTAATAAATATAGACCTTAATCAGAAGCATATAGCTTAGGTAGAATATTCCAAATTTTTTGGTGTGGCCATTGATGAGAGATTAAATTGGAAGAAACTCATTGATGATCTGCTGAAACGTTTGAGTTCAGCTACTTATGCAATAAGGGTCATTGCAAATTTTGGTGATAAACATCTTAGTAAATTAGCTTACTACGCCTATTTCACTCGTTGCTTTCATATTGCATCGTATTTTGGGGTAATTCATCACTGAGGAATAAAGTATGTATTGCACAAAAGCGTGTAATCAGAATAATAGCTGGAGTCCACCGAAGATCATCCTGCAGAAATTTATTTAAGGATCTAGGGATATTCACAGTATCTTCTCAGTATATATACTCTCTTATGAAAATTGTTATTAACAACCAAAGCCAATTCAAAAGTAATAGCAGTGTGCATAACTACAATACTAGGAGAAAGGATGATCTTCACTATTCAAGATTAAATCTAACTTTGGTACAGAAAGGGGTGAATTATACTGGCACTAAAGTCTTTGGTCACTTACCAAATAGTATCAAAAGTCTGACAGATAACTAACAAGTATTTAAGAAGAAATTAAAAGAATTTCTGAATGACAACTCCTTCTACTCCATAGACGAATTTTTAGATATAAATTTAAAAAAACAAGAAAAAAAAACAAAAAAAAATATTTAAAAAAATAAAAAAACACAAAAAATGAAAAAGTTGTTATATGAACTTAAGTATGTTGTTAAATTAACTTAATTATGTCATGTATTGAAAAATTTGACTCGTTCCACATCATTATGAAATATCTTATTCATGATCCATGGAACTAGTATTAATCTAATCTAATCTAATCTAATCTAATCTTGCTCTGCAATGACATTTAGTTACAACTGTCTAATTTGTACCTTACACTTTTCTGCGCATTTTTGTACCAAAGACGAAGTCTGACCTACGTCTCCTGCTCGCTTCAACACGCCTTTGCACAACTGCTGGTACTAACCTAGCATTTCCCCCTGCCTCAACCCAGATTTCCACTGATGCCACATTCCTCTTCATATTCCCCCTACACTGATTCGTTCGACATTGAGGCAATCTTCCAGTAAGTCAGAGGGACGTGAGGCTATTTGGATTGTGTTTTATGTACGTTGGATAAGTGACTCGATGTTATTTGATATCATCTGTAGTGATTATTCTTAAGAAACTGATTGCACACCTGTGTGAGGAAAATTTGTTGTTGCCATTTGCCTGGCTGCAAATGATTTGTCTGTTGCAGTCATGGTGGAACTTTCTGTCTACCTGTCAGAGTTGGTTATTATTCATGACATACATTTGTTTAGGCAGTATATGTGCCGTGTTCAGTTTTAACTGAATCTTATGGAATAGGCACCATATCGCAATCTGTTTGGTGGTGGCAAATATAGTTCGTACGCTGAACACTGTCTACATCTAAATTAAAGGTTTTATTTAAGAATTAATGGCTTACAATAACGCCTTTATAGGAAGAGTGGATCTAATCGCACACTTAACTTCCATACTTTTAATATCAGGGGTAACACCCTCAGAGGATAAATATCTCAGTGCCTGATAGCTAACACCAAAGTTACTGTTAACAGCAATTGCTATCTACTTAGCAGTATTTTGCGGTAAGTTAAGAACCCTCTGTTGCAAACATGTAATATGCATTAGTTGCATCACAGCGCAGCATTTGCTCTGTAGCAGGAGCACCATTTCGCACGCCGATGCATAACAAAGACTGTGAATGGAGAACTCTGGCGGCTGTGGTTGTTGTGTCGGGACTCAACAGCGATTTGACGCAGGCACAGACCTGATGGAGTGACATGTAACAAAAGTGTAGCGAGGATGGCGATTGTCATGAAGGCTGAAGCCCCAGACACCCAACATAGCATACAACATTCAGCTATAGTGGCTGTAGCTTGTAGAGCCAGGTGGGTGGTACTCAAGTACCTCTCCGAACGGATTAAAGTCACTAGCTTGTAGTCTCTCGATATGGCCGGCTTCACGGCGTCTTCTGTCAATCTCTGGTGTAACCAAACAGCATCAGTAGTTTACAGTGGCTGTGTTCCATCACAACCAGCTGGCAGATGTCTTGGAAACAGTCTTCACTCTGGCAGCAGGAGCACATAGCGAGTTGCAGAAATAGTTTACGCTGTAACTAGCAAGACTGTCATGTTGTCAGAATCAGATTCATGCAGTAATGTTTCTGAAATGGAAGGTATTTAAGCTAGACCTGTAGCTAGACCTGTCCTCACTGTGGAGTCTCAGTTATTGTCGGTTTTCCCTCCCTTCGCTCTCCCCACGAATGCTAAGATGCCATCAAACGCTAAACTGAGATGTCACATGTTACTACTCAATTCTGAATGGCACACATATCAACCTATTGTTTGCAATCACAATGCGTCCTCTACACTTCTTGCTTACGGCTTAGCTCAGTGTGGCAATGCCTTGTGAGGGGCTCCCTGCCCTCTGCAACATTGACACACTTTGCTTGCTAAAGATATGGACTGTCACACATGGTGTTAGCCGGAATTGTTTCTCTGCTGTCTGTACCAAGAAATAATTCTGAAGTTTTATGTGTTTAATCAGGAATTAGAATTCCTGCGCAACGGTTGTGCCGATGATGTTGTCAGCACCAATTTTTATTTCTGGTGAAATGATAGATTCGCTGTGTGTAATCTAACAATGTCTGTTAGTCAAGTTTTCGATCAGTGGATATTTGTGTTAATTATCAACTGGTTTTGTCTTGTATTGTGTGTGGTTGCGAGTGTGGCAGTATGTGCCAGTTGGCGAATTTTTAAGTCACTGAAAATTAGATTTACAGCTCCAAGTCCATTGTCCATCACATATTTTATTTACATTACCGGTTACCAGTGTTTCATGGAATGTGTTTTTCTTTTAAAGTACATTATAAAATTAGAATAACTTGTTTCAATCGTTGCAGTACATAGAACTTTATCATTCTACGTTGTTCGAAATATTTCTACCTGCCAGATATGCAGTGTTGCTATAAGGAGTGTGTCAATTAGAGTAGGCCACTTTATTCATACAGAGCTCTATTCGATAGCAAACTTTTTGCCATGTCTAATTGACACTACTGAAAGCTATTACACAGTTGCACTGTCGCTGGCTCCAGAAGCCAGGAATCACGTGTATTGATAGGTTGACTTAATTGCTGTTAAACATTTGAAATGAAAGAGACATTCTGCTCAGCTTACTACCCGACAGCAACATCCTGCCCTCCATTCACCAAACACATTAAAAGTCACATAGTAAGTTGACAGACCAACTGTCACTGGTGAATACAAAAAAGTATGGAGATGCAAGGATTAAATGTAGGAGGTGGAGACCTCATCAGTAATCACACAAAATCCTCTCTCGTGAATAGAAAAGACAACAACAGGCAAACGTTATATACTGGTCCATTTGAAATAGGCGTTGTTCTAAATGTTGGTGCTTACTTGCTAGTATATCCTGGATAAACAAAATTAAAGGCCATAAACACACCACTATTTAATGAGCAGCATCTAAAATGGTTTTCAATGGTGATGTCCAGATAATGATTTATGTATGAATTTAGATTCCACGTTTTGTAGATAAAAGTCCATGTAACTCGACCATTTACATTTAGTACGAAGCACATGTGTACTTGGTACAAGTGTATGTATACGTAGAATTGTGTGTGTAGATATGCATTATTAACCAGTTGCCATGTTGTGGAAGACACTTAGAATAATCTGTAATGAGCTGTAAATACTTAGTGAAGTTGTACTTTTATGTCACTTAATGAAATGTGTCCTGCGTACATGTTGTTTTAACAAGGGTATCTTGGAATGGTTCCAGTCAAAAGGAGTCACCACACGTATTACGATGTTTATACCATTGTGACAGTTCCTGTTTCGTAAAATGTGGTCGGCCGATGACGGATTCACAAGCGCATTGGCAACTGTACTTCCTTGACCGGCAGAAACGGACGTCCATACATGTCTTTCTTCAGGTCACCAAAGGTGTGAAAATCACGCAGAGAAAGGTTCTGGCTGAACGGAGCATGTTGCAGTGTTTCTCAACCGAATTGTTGAAGATCAGGCTTAGTCCGATTGGCAGTGTGGTGGGTTGCTTTGCCGTGCAACAAGAGCATTCCGTCCGACTGTCCGAAGTCAAATGGAAAATCCTAGACTAGAAATATCCCACGTCTTGTGATATCACACCTACATCATACCTGCGTCCAAGCTCCTTTCCTCGGAGCAATGGACGCTGCAGCATTATGTATATGACATAATTACTGGTGTGAGGTACCAACAGCTGATAGTGCCTTTTTGCGGTAAGTATGGCAAAAAATTGCAGCCTCTTGATGTGATTGGCTGATGCATTCGAAGGCTGTGAACTAAAACACCACCTTTCTTTCATCAACACTTTTGGAAAGGTGCATTAAACTCACCTAACATTCTGGAATAAGTTTCTTTAAATATAAGCTATCGCCTACTTCATTAGAAGGTCGGAATTACAAGCGTAACTAAAAACAAAAGCTAAACGAAAAGTTACTGCACGTGTTGATGTTTTGGGCCAATTTTATTGGAAGTTATAAGAGTAACTTAGAAAAATCTATAATTTGAACACAAGCAAGTAATGAGTAATGTGTATTTTACCAAAGAGAGGACCAAATATGCAAAAATAAGAGGAGGAGATGGTGAAGGAATAGTAGTCATGTAAATTTTGATGCAACTTAGGTTTGTATTTTTCGCTTGGTAAGGTGTTATCTTGCTGGGATGTATAGCAATAATTTTGATCATAGAGGAATAGAGTTTTACTGAAGAAACATTTCGTTAAGCTCATCCCTTCAGGAAGATTTAACGAAATGTGAGGCATATGTGAAGCCACCGTTAAAAAGTAAATAAATTTTTCTATATTTTTTAACTTTGCTTTAGGGTACTGGTATGTTGAAAGATCGATATTAGGTGCTATAGAGAGATGTAATGGGAGTGAGCAAATGAATGTGTAAAATGGTTATGTTTGTATGCAAAACTCTTTGACATAAACGAATTACTTCATACCCAATTGTAAATTAACGATAAGGAAAATGTTATTGCCATTCAATGAAAAAATTGTAATGACTGTAACCACCTCAGGGCTAATTTTCGCGGTTAATATGTTAATCAAATGTACAGAATAACATGAGCGGTAGTACAAAGGGTTTTACGTGACCAGAAGTTGAGGTGGCCTTGGCGAGAGGAGCGCCAAGTGAAAAGACGGTGGAAAGAAAGGCAATTACGTGGGAGCCTTCACAGCATTTGTATCGGGCTGTGATAGGTCCTCTAAGGTGACGCTTATTTGGTGCTAAAGTTGTGAAAAAAGTGCAACCAAATATTCGGACGGCACGGCTTTTATGACCCAAAGTCGTCTCCAGTATGTATCAATTCGGAAACCAAGATTATTGGAATAATTTTATGATGAATTTCGGCCGACGCTCCGACGAGTAAAGATGGCTCCTGCTTGTGACGTGGCTATCAATAAGGAATTCGATCACTGGGGACGTGAAGAGCCGACCGAAATGGTTGTACCAACAGTACTATGAGCCCTCCAGCACACAACTCAGGGCAAGCATTACTTTTAGAGACTTGTTTGTTTGATCTCAAAACGTGTAAGGGGCTACACTCTACTTACTTTGAAATGCAAAAATTGAAGATGTGCAAACTTATTCTCCAAAAATTCCTGCCACAGGCCATCACCAGTCCTGTTTCCTGCTCATGCATGTTGTGTAATGAGAGTTTGAAAGTTAAATTGCGTGTTTGTTTAATAATTGAGTAAAAGGTGCAATAAGTAAATTCATTATTAATACGAACTGCTTCATAATAGAGAGAGGGAGACTTTCAATCGAAGTAATTGCTTTGGTTTGTAACACCATCTTTAAATGTGGTCGCTTTATTCAAAGAAATAAACTACAGTCCACGGAATAACATTAATTTTGCTATAAATTTAAATTTGCTTTGCTTGCTAATTCATGATTAACGTAACAAGTTTTTTCAAAAGTAACGATGGCTGCCACTTGGCCAGTCCCAATTTGCTTCCATGGAGTTTCGAAGTAAATTCATGTAAAAAAAAATACTGCCGTTGAAAGGCAATGTCAACACTAAAAATAAGTAAAAGAAAAACGGTTAAAGATTTCAAAACTGCTCCATCAGACCTGTCCAACGAAAATAAAATTTTAGGAATAGTATTTCTTACAGTGGGCCTAACTAAGGTAAGGTTACAAGGCTGCTGTGGTGTGCTCCTTCGGTTTGGATGGATCTGATACCAGGTAGGTCAGACATTGTACAATCTTGTGTGCCCACCGATTTTGCACATCGAGTCCCTTCATCCACATTGTGCCTTGGGAAGAGGCCCAGGATAAATGATCGCCTTGCATTAAAGTCCATTAGGTTACACCAGTCACAGGTTTTCTTGAACATAGGAAGTTTATTAACAATATATGCAGTAACATTTTTTAGTGTAGAGTTAACGTTAGGAGGGTGCGTGAATGGCTGTATTGCGACTTGAGAAAAGTAGGGGATCGCGGCCGCGGAGACACCGTTAACATTTTTTGCGCCAGTGTTCCAGTATCCGCGAGGCGTCAGAGGAGGTTCGGCCGCTACCCGCTTCCAAAGGGCGTTCGCTTTCGTCCGGACGGCTGCCGCGGGACTTTCACTCAGCAGCAAACAACTAACGCTATAATCTGCACTGAAAATGTAATTATTTAAACAAAATTAGTAGAAAGAAAGATGTAAACAAAGACGTACTTAGTTTTTTTTTTAACTACGTTTCGTGAAGACAGTATGATTCCGTGCGATTTAGTACGAGAATTATTTAATACTACGAATCGGTCACACGTGGAATCTGCGGGTTTGGTCACATGACGACGGCCATCTTTGTGTCGGCGCTAATGCTGACAGTGTGTGTGTTAACTTTACGGACTTTCAGCGAAAGCGGAACTATTAAATTCGTTTCCATCGCGCTTGCTTATTGCAGTTTTGTCTTGAAAGTGGCAAGGTACGCTTCTGCAGAAATATTAGAGGTTGTCAACGATGTCTCCCGCCTGTATTTCTGGTTGTTTTTAGAAGATTGTATACGACGGGATACGCTACGCTCTGATACTGCATTCATTTGATGAATTGAGAAGATAGAAAAATTGCAGCGAATAAAAATGGCGAAAGTGAACGCGGACGTCTACGGTAGCCGAGTTGGAGTGGATGTAAAATATAGACTGGCAATGGCAAGACAAGTGTCTTCGAAGGAGAGAAATATGGTAACATCGAATATAAATTAAAGTGTATGACATCTTACCTTAAAGTATTTGTTCGCAGTGTAGCCGTATATGGAAGTGAAACATGGACAATAAACAGTTTAGACAAGCAGGTAATAGAAACCTTTAAAGTGAGGTGCAACAGAATAATGCTGAAGATAAGATTGCTACATGCCCTAACAAATAAGAAGGCACTGAACAGAATTTTGGAGAAAAGTAAATTGTGGGCTGAAGCTGACTAGATAAAGGGATCAGTTAAAACGTCACATTTTGAGACATAAAGAGGCTTGGAGAGCTCCTTCCAACCGTAACGTAAACAACAACAACTCCCACTTTGCAACATTCTTGTTTTCTAGCCGTTTGTAATTTCAGTGAATGTTATTACATACTCTTGTTGGCTAACTTCCTCCTACAGAGTGACGAATAAATACCAGGATACGAATCTTTAACCAGATCCTAATGGAAAAATTATGTGTCAAAATAAGATCAGTTGCGTTTAGAATACACATATTCGGTGAAAACGAGGAGCTGTCAACACTGTCATATCGTGTAGGGCATCGGAATGTAAAAATGACCGTGTGTCATCCCACATAACCGTGCCAGACCATGCAGCTCACTGAGTGGTCCGACGAAACATCAAACCTACAGCCACATGTAGCCGTTGTTCAAAACCTCGTCAGGTTTCTTTTACATTATATGGTTCCCATTCCACAGCTCTCGTAATTTGTAAGTTGGGCATCATTTCAACACAAGACAATGGCCTATAAAATGATAGTTGCCTATGGCATTAGAGTGAGATCCATTAACCTGTGTGTATGTGTCTACTGACTGCATAATTGACAACCATGGCTACTGCTGTCAATTTTATGTAGGGCAGCTTCTCGATGAAACGAACAAAAGATATACATCGTTTCTGATGCTGAGTGTTTCCAATCAAAAGGCTGCTGTTTCTCGTGCATATGCTACACAGTACCACAGAAGACGACATCTAGATGAGAATGGTTTTCGTCACCTGAAGCACAGCCTTCTGGGAAACAGGTAACCTTCGTACACAAGTAATGCACGGTGGTCGCCCAAGGACAAAACCTACTACACAAACAGATAACTGAATTCTGTAAACCATTCAACAACATCACCAAATGCAGTTCCAGATATGTGAAAAACTGGTTTTTGAAGTGATGCACAATGATCATAGCAAGGTGATTCACCACCAGTGGCCAGAAGACCGAAATGGACGAGTACAGCTATGTGAATGTATTCTGCACCAAGTAAAGATATTGAACATTTTAAAAGTAACGTGGGATAGACTGAGAGTCTCCCTTCACTCTTGAAGTTATTTTCAACTCACAACAATCATTATTGATTGGAATACAACCTGCGTGTCACCTGTGAACGTGACATTTCACAACCGCCCTGTAGCGCTCAGGGGTTGCAGTAAGTCGCAACGGCAGGGAGGTATGATTTGGTAGAGAGGGATGACTTACGCCTAAGCGTGCAGAGAAAAACCGGCAACTCATTCGTTGAGTTTCCTGCATCAAAGTTAAACAGCGGGACATCCACCGATCCCAGTGATGGCGCCACGTGGCGTCCATGCGTGGATCAGCACCAATACCAGTGGTGGAACCTGCTGCATCGTCGTCCGGCCACCCTGCGTTGCAGACGTAGCGCTCCTACTCACGTCACAGCTAAGGGGTCGCCGCGGGTTTTGGCTGCATAGGTAGCCTGGGACGTGGGTGGCTGCTCCCTCAAACTCATCTTGTGGACTCCACTTACAGCGCCGAAGGGAAAACATCTTTCAGCCATTGTTGTTAACCTTAGCAGCCAGGGCATATTCGTGAGTGTCCGCAGACTGCTCTTCACCCGGGAGGTCGCTAGTTGGCGCCTCCGACCCGCCACAGCCAATAGCAACCTGCAGTCCGCCAGACGATGTCACCCAGAGAGCGGAGGCTAGCGGCACTTTCGCTCCTCGCGCCGGTGCAGCTCCAGCCCGCCCCTCTGCAGCTATTGCGCTGCCTTGCAGCGGAGGTTGGTAGTAGTTTCAGCGGTTCGGTTTGCCGCCGAGATTCATCACCAGCATGTCGTCGAGGTTGGCGTGCAATTTAAACAATCGTTCTTCACTCGCCTCTGGGCTACACACCTGACGTATTTCCTCTGGAGGAGACAAGTGGAGTGCCCTTTAATAGTTACAGCGTCAGGTCCCCTCAGCCCTCTTCGGTCCCTACACACAGTTCATTAGGTGCGGTACTGCGTGCAATGTATCGGTTCTTCACAGCACGTCAGTTCCCTGTGCTGCCCTGATTTCATCACACTTGTATACAGTGCTCGCCGTGCCTTGCCTTCACTCCGATGTGAGGCAGCCATAGCTGCACGAAATTTAGAAGAATTCTGAAAAAAACACCCCTGCACATGGCTTGTGTTCTTGGGGCAGCAACATAAATCTTCAGGCTAGAATCATGAATGAACTGCTTTTGATCCCTTACCTATTAGTGGACAATTTGCATGTGCCCTTGCACCGTTCATTCCTTTGCAGTATATTCCTTGACGCGTTTGAAAAGTTTCTCTTGGTGTTCAGTTACACCTTAGGTTTCGGAACGCTAGCACACTGCCACACTTTGGAATAGAAGCATTTCCGGGGAAATGAATGGGGGTTGGGGTTGGGTTGTTTGGGGAAGGAGACCATACAGCGAGGTCATCGGTCTCATTGGATTAGGCAAGGAAGGGGAAGGAAGTCGGCCGTGCCCTTTCAAAGGAACCATCCTGGCATTTGCCTGGAGTCATTTAGGGAAGTCACGGAAAACCTAAATCAGGATGGCCGGACGCGTGATTGAACCGTCGTCCTCCCGAATGCGAGTCCAGTGTCTAACCACTGCACCACCTCGCTCGGTGGAAATGATGGGGTAATGGATTTTCGATGTTCTGGACTCCACAATCTCTGGACATTAATCCACTGGAGTCTACTTTGGTGTGTGAATGTGTAAGTGCAGGGAGGGAGGAAACATAACAAAAGTTGATGCAGACGTGTTGTGTAGGGTCCAGCAACGTACGACACAGCTAGTTGCGAAGTTTGCAAATGCAAGGTAGTTGAACGCCTTTCCTAAACTGAATTTTGTTCGTGTGTCTACGTACCAGCACTATGAAGATGAGACTGGACGATGGATGTCTAGAATGGAATTATAATGTGTAACGTAATGTGCAATTTAGTATCCCCTACGTACTGCGTCTTTTGTAACTCATTGGATACCGACGATGTTATTGTGTGCATTATTATTTTCAACTGTTTTTAATTATCTCATGGACAGAGCAAAGCAGACGTTTTATATGTAAGAAGTTCATGTTCTGTCTTAATTTTAAGTAAAGACAGAAAGAAAAATACAATATACCACAATTGGAGGTGTCAACTTGATAGTGTTTGATGCTTTATCTGAAAAAGAATGTTTGGAGCAAAGTGAACTTGAACATCATTGAGTCCAAGTCTCCGATTCCCACGACATTTTCTCGTCTCACTGAGCTAATGGGAGAGCTCCACCTCAGCCCAGAATTAATGGTACTTGTTCTTAGCCCCGCTGCATGCAGTAACAGCATTACCAGAGCCTTATTTTCTGAATCGCATTTCTGTTAACCAGTGAGTTGGACTAAGGTTAGGTTGATACACTTTTGTCTTGAACTGCGATGAGCAATGACATGCCGACCGTGACGTGTGGCATTTTTTCTTCATCGTGTATAATGTGGGCTACTCCTATCAAGCAAATTATGTGTTTTGTGGCCATTTGGGATTTATATTTAATTTTAGTACTGAACATAATAAATTATGGTTAATGTATGGTTTCAAAAAAGGTTCAAATGGCTCTAAGTGCTATGGGACTTAACTGCTAAGGTCATCACTCAACCAGAACTTAGTACTACTTACACCTAACTAAACTAAGGACACCACACCCATCCACGCCCGAGGCAGGATTGGAACCTGCGATCGTAGTGGTCGCGCGGTTCCAGAATGTAGCGTCTAGAACCGCATGGCCACCCCGGCCGGCTGTATGGTGTCCTCAATCTAACTCATAACGATTTTCTTACCTGTCTCGATTTTTGGTTCAAATGGCTCTGAGCACTATGGGACTTAACATCTTAGGTCATCAGTCCCCTAGAACTTAGAAATACTTTAACCTAGCTAACCTAAGGACATCACACACATCCATGCCCGAGGCAGGATTCGAACCTGCGACCGTAGCGATCGCCCGGTTACAGACTGAAGCGCCTAAAGCAGCACAGCCGCCGCTGCCGGCTCTCGATTTATCATTCTGTTTATTGATATAACACTATTTTGTAGCATTCGTTTTGCATCATGCTTTTTTTTTGGGTATCTGACGTTACCGAAGACAAAATGAAAGAAAGTATTGATAATACGGGATGTATGCCTCCTAGTATTTCATTGTGTTAACAATGCAGGTTACCCTATTACGCGTCGTGGATATTACTCGATCGACTTTCACAATTCCATAACGCAATTGCAACCCTCTGCTGATCGAGGGCTACGTACTGAAGTGTATAACATGGCGGTGTGTGACGTGACTGTGACACAGCTCGAGATACTGCTTGTTGTATTCCTTCAAGACACTGAAAAGGCGAATAATCGAAGAGTTCTTGCAGAGATGGAGCTACATTTCCTTCATCATGACAACGACACAGAATGCACAAGCGCTGCGACATGTGTACAACCCTACACCTTGTACACGAGGCCACAGAGCATCTTCCATACACCCCGTCAAGGCCCCATCCTACTGTCATCTTTTTCCAAAAGTCTAAGAAAACTTTTAAACGATTTCGCTTTGATAGTGATGAAGCGGTGCAAGTAGGAGTAATGTTGTGGCTCCATCAACAAAGTAAAATATTCTACGGTGACGGTATCAAGAAACTTTTCTCACGTTTGGTTAAACATAGTGACACGAAGAAAAAGGGTGTAGAATGTTAATAAAGTTTATTTTATTTAAGAAGATTTATAAGTATTGACATATAAAAATACGGAGACATTACTTTTCAGCAAGCACTTGTACTTACGCTTCAAGCGAGAATATCAAGTAATTGAGACGGTACACGGTCACTTTTACTACTTCGATAATGTGAACCCGCACCTTGGCGTGATATTTCAAAGTCTACTTTCCATAACTGCTTGCAATAAATCCATATAAAACCGTGAGATATGACACCATTTCCTCTGGATTACAAATTTTTTACTTATTTCCCAGGCCAGGTAAGGTCCAGCCGTGGCGTCAGTCGTGAGTCTTTGCTGTGGCCGCCGGTGTCCTCGTGGCAGTCAGTGTGTTACGGTTGAAACTGGATATTGGGAATATAGGAGGTCATCGTGGATAACGGATGAAATGCATTTGATGTTATTAATAACAAGCCGTAGTTTGTCAGTATTTTCGTGAACCTGTAGGTAGAGAAATATCTTCTACCGTTTAATATAACAGTTGACGTCATGAAACTATTGCGTCGGCATACAACTGTTATAGAAACAACAGAAACATAAAAAGAATACATATGCAATGATTTTAATACTAATCTTTACAGTAATGAAATTTACTGCGTGTCGTGAAGTAATCAGAAACTGACACAGAATAAGATGTGTAGATTCCACCGGTTATGTGTAAGTAAAAGAGTCAAGTTCTGACGCTCTTGAAGTTTCTTGGCTCCTCTGGAAACAGCAGATGTCTTCAGTCAGCAGGTCAGCGATTTAGTGTTCACTCCCTCGCAGACGATCCAAGCTGAGCCAACGGACTTGCAATACTCCTAGTTCCTGGGACAATCTGACAGGTAAGGTTTGCACTGGCTCTTTGGTTTCACCACGTAAACTGCAACGAAGAAAAATGTGCTTTTATAAAGATAGGAACTTCTAAAATAAGATAGCAGTTTAAATTTACTAGTGATGAGACAACTAAAACTCTTCGCCTTTTTTACATAGCATGAATCTTACTCTCAGCAATGTGACAAGATTATGTCATGGTCGTGTATCAGCGATAATGTGGGGTCCCACCAGTGTGCTATGTTACAGGGTTCCTATCCTTACTGGTAATATAGCAGTCAGTTGGAAGAGTGATTACGCGCGTCAACCTGACTTACGGCATATTTCGAAAGTTTAAGGATGCCACTACAACCAAGTTCCTCTAGGGTGGGGGGGGGGGGGGGGGTAATGCTCCTGGAGCGCGAAGCATTCAATAAGCACGACATGTATCCTGAGACGTGCCAAATGACGATAACCTGAGGGACCTCGTTTTCGTTTGCTGGGAACTGATCTGGCCATCCCTGAGTTTGTGATTTGAGAATGGCTAGCACTTCTGGTCCCCACTAACCCTAAAACTTAGTCGAACGTGAACGATCTCAGTGGAAATTGGCGCCGCACGAGAACATCTTAACACAAGAACGATCCAACGTGACTGGATGAAGTGCGTGTACTCTGTCCTTCGTGTACATGTCAGCAACGGTATTCTGCCGTCCGAACGTTCCACCAACCAGTTGTAACAACCCGATTATAGAAGCCATAATGAACACCCTTTTGTTGCAAAAAGAAATAGAAAAGTAAGTCATATTGAGAGTGATGACAGTTACTGACCACAAATTTTACGCTCTGATCAGTTTTATTAAGAAGAATGTCATGTAAATACTAACGCTTATCATAAAGAAAGGACTGAATGAAATAATTCCATATGATACGAAACAGAAACTTTAAGGAGAGAATTCAAGAAGTTATTATTTGCGAAGTTTAAAGCCCAGACCATAAATTGACCAAAGATAACATTTATCCTAGAAGAGAGTTGCAGCCGCTTTGAGCTATAAGTTGGCTGTGACTGCAATGAAACTCGGCAATGGAGATGTTTGTGATGAGACTTTGCCTTCGTGATACTTAATAGCCACGAACATCAAAGGACACAGAAAGAGATTCATCGAAGACATAAACTCAGTTATTACACTTGAATAGGCAACAGATAAACGCAGTCACGAAGAACTTGCAATTTCGCCGTACTGTCAGAAGCTATCGTCAAAGTCAGAACTGCGGATGCTAAACGACGAAATCACCCTGTAGAAACACTGAATGAATCCGGTACCTTTCTCCATCACTCAGAATGCCAAGTTTGGAGAGCGCAAGATCACCAAAATGTTAATTGTTTTGAGAGAGACCAAACGTTTCTAGTGGTGAGACCTTCAGTTATCCCCAACTCTCGAAGATTCACATTTTATTAGATTTTGAAGAATTATTCTCTTTGAATTGCGCCCATGTTACTCTGCACGATCCCTGTGAAGTTACGGGCTTCAGCTTTGTGTGAGATGCGAGGTCACCTTCTGTTTATTAATCGTCCGCAATATTAATGCATGTGGGACTGGGGCATTTCGGTCGGCTCAACATGAGTTTTAATCGTGATATTTTGCTAGGACACGATGGGCAATTTCACAGTATAGGCACAGCTGTTCTGAAAGCTTCGATAGATGGTGCGTTTTCCTTAACCACTGTTCTTGATGACTGCAATGTATCAGCCTGCTTACAATAGTGGCCACGAAAAGCCAAACTAAATAATGTCGTGGTTGTATAGTAACAAACTTACTATACATGTAGATTTTGCCGCTTGTTTTCTAGACATTTTCATCTAAATATTCATTATTTAACTTTCATGTACTCTTGTACGAACCAACACGCGTACAGGCACAACTTCTAACGCAGTGGAAATCTTAACCAGTAATACGACAACCCCACATCTTCTTCTTTCGCGATATTTTGGTCTGGCCTAAGTAACGTGATTTATCAGGTTCTTTTTTCAACCTTCACTGACTACTAATTAAAATGTGTGGCATGCTGCTATTTACCATATAAATGCCCGATATTTGGGAAATTTTTTGCAATGGTTATACGGTTGATTGCTAGTACAGTGTGTCATCGCCTATAAGTAACATATACCGTATTTCGGCATGATATTACATTGCAGATGTCTCACTAAGACAATGAATGAGTCTGTGCCCTAATTTAATGCCAACATGATGTTTCCGATAAGATGTAGTCCAGTACGTTCACTTATGATTGGCCAGTTCACCTAATTCGTCGTCTCTATGTCAACGCGTCGTTAAATCTTTAACTTCTTTAAACTTGCAAGACTATTTCTACTTGTTCCTAAGCGTATGACGGGTATTGTTTACACACACTAATCCAGTTGTCGGCATTCTACAGGATATGAAGAAAAGTGTACGTTGCCTATCGGTTTATAGTGTTAAGCTTAGTATAGGTGTGTGTACTTCACTGCCAACACATTCACTATGAAAATTAACCACACGCTACAGACCGCGGCACTTGTGGCAACTTCCGTCGCCTGTTAAAATATCTTTTCGTAAAATGTTGAAACTATGGCCCACTGCGTACTTCATGTCGCGTTACACGACATAATCCTCCTAAAAGAATTCAAGGGTGTGTAGTGAAAAACATGCAGCAGTTTTAAGGGGCAAGAAAATGACTATAAAAGGTGGACTAAACATGCACAGCAAATTGCTCTGAATGGTTTTGGTGGACAATCATGAAGAGTTGCATTTTCGTAATTTCGGTGAGGCAAGGTTAGCAACTGTTCCTTGATGATTTTATTTCACTAATATTTTCACTTTCGCTGTGGGACCATTCGCGAATTTTTATGCTGAACAAACTGGTTTCATCTTGTCAATTTTGAACAGAAAACAATTCTGTTTGAAGTAACTTACCTTTCGGTAGTTGGTTGTAGCAAGAATACAGCTTCAACGAATTAGCATACAAGTAGAACTTGTTGTCTGCTGCGACACAAATGGTATCATCGTCATCTTCCGTGTAGGGCGACCTCCCCAGAAATCTACTGTCAGCTGTGATATTGCCGGTGCTTAGAGTCTCATTCCCGATGTTGGCGGTGGTCGACTCTTCTGGTTGTCCGTGGACCTCCGCCACTCCTACCAGTGCTGTAAAAGTCAGTGAACGTAATTACAGATGGCTATTTCGTCTAATGTATGTTAATGAAACTCTCCCACTTAGCACTGCAACACTACTGTATGTTATATATGTGTTACTTGAACTTTCCACTCGTCCCACAAAATAAAAAAGAACGAATCAACAGCGACATACACGCTATGCTCATGTCGGACAAGTTCTCGTTATTAATTTCGTGTTCCAATATACAATTACAGTGGTCTTTCAAGTTCTTGTTGGATTGTTATCATCTCATAATTAAATTGACAATATTAGTTCTTTCCTCACTTATATATGGGAAGGTGTGCCTTTTTAGTAAGGCTCTGCCACACTGAAGGCTAGTCAGATATTTGGCTGATAAAGTTAGGTTCTTCATTGGTTTTGACATCAGACAGCCCGCTCTATCCTCAGTAGTAAAGAATGAAAAGGTATTGCAGAAGCTGGAAGCCTTCCTCGTTACGATCATGTAGCTGGGGTTTCACTGAAAAGCACACATATCTCCAAGTGGACGGCTCTGTAAAGTCTTTTGCTCCTCATCAAGATTATGAACGTAACCTATTAGAATATTGTCCCTGTTCCGTCCTCTGAAACTCACGTGATAGAGAAGATTAATGGGTGCCATTAGTTTTTGTTTGTTTTTCTGTTACATTCAAACTAAACTGAGAGGCAA
Source organism: Schistocerca nitens (assembly GCF_023898315.1). Taxonomy (NCBI): domain Eukaryota; kingdom Metazoa; phylum Arthropoda; class Insecta; order Orthoptera; family Acrididae; genus Schistocerca; species Schistocerca nitens. The sequence goes on from NC_064615.1 coordinate 544,958,266, forward strand.
AGAAGTGAAAGCCTTGCATGGAGCGTCTCACATAACTTCTTGTGATGTTCCGAATATTGTACGATGGGAGACATCAGAGTCATTTCACTATCTACGTTAAGTCCAAGATACTAGTACAGACACGGTTCCGTCACAGGAATGTGACCGCCGCCTTTGTTAGACTTCAACGCGAGATAACCACTCAATGACGGTAGGGCTCAGTATTAACGCTGGAGGCTATGTAAAGATCATCAGGGAGCCGCGGGGGACAGTGCAATCGTTGTCATAATGCGGAAACGAAGCTATTTATCTGACGTCCAAAAGGGTATGGCTATTGCCTTTCAGGCAAAGAGTGGATGCACGCCTCAGTTTGTAAACTGTTCAAGTGTCACCCTGCTTAAAGTGAAGTGTGCATGGTAAAACTGCACTATCGAAAAGTGACAGCATGACCAGTGGGGCAACATTGACCATAGATGACAGAAGTGAGAGACAGCTGCGGAGATGTGTACGGATGAACAGGCATGGTACAGTTGAGGGAAAGACGCCCCAGATGAACCACGGGGCTACCAGCAGTGTCTGCTCAACGATTATCGCGCGAAAGTCGTTGTTTCCCGCTGTCCACAGTAGGTTCCAGATTCGTACGCTCACGTCGACTGCTGATCACCGGCGACGAAGGCTTCAATTTTCACTCCAATACCTGAACCGGACCTGCTTTGAGCGGCCTTTTGAGGAGAAAGACGTTTTATGCTCGATCGGGTATAAGGCGGGTGGCGTGTAGGGCGTGAAACGTCTCAAGGCAAACAACCTGCAATGAGTGAGGGAGCGTTATGGTCTGAGGAATGTATTCGTGTCGGTGATTCTTCATAATGGAAGCCATAATCGATCTAAACTACTATGCGTTTGTGCTTGAGGACCGTGTCCACCCCTCCATGCAGTTAAATGTTCTTCGGTACGATGGCATCTGCCAAGAACACAATACATCCTCTCACTGTTGGATCTGTAGTTTGCTCTTAATATGACTGGACATGTTTCCTTCTGTTCTTTGGAATGAGATCTCAATATAGTAACTTTAGGGCTCTTGTACTTCTCTTTATACTCTGTGATCAAGAAATGTGTTTCCAGTAATTGCAGTTTTATTTTATTATGCAACTGTTTTGTTGGATACTTGTTGTCAGTTTCAATACGTAGTTTTCTGTAAAGAATATACGAGTTTTTTCACTGCACTCGCTTTCTTCAGTAGCGTCTATTATGTGCCCTGTATTTGGCCTTCTAATTCTTACTTGATTCTCCCCCAGTTTTTTTTGTTTATGCTACTTAGTGTTTAATATTGTTTTTTATGTGCCTGTTCGTACTTATCTTTACCTTTCTTTAATCCCTTTGTTAGTAGTTTGTTTAGTTAGTGACTTGTAGCGCAATTTTCGTTGCTGTTCATTATTGCAGTACATCTTACGTTTGTAAGTACCTCTTATAGTTTTTACATTTGAAATGTAACGCATGAGAAAATTTTTCAGCCAGCACACCGAAACATGTCATAGAGGCACGTGACATCTTACGTTACAGTTCAATGTGCACAAACAAACGTTGTGAATTGACTCGATCTCCGTATTTTGAAGGCGGTATGAAATGCGCAAGAAGATACTCCAAAAATATTATCCTTGAATAGCTGAAATTATATTCTATGATTTACATTTTCTGGTTTTTTAATTGCAGTGAGGACGAAACAGACGACCGCATGGGAAAAATCGTTGAATTACACACACGCAGACAAATGATCGAAAACTTATGTTGCTTCCAACAACACTAAGGTGAAATAAAAATGCGAAAACTATTGTCAGCAAAACGTAACTGGTGCAGTAACTTTTCTTGTTGCGTAACTAAAGCTGGCGTCCTGTTTTCACCATTCCTACAAGAAGTGTTGCGTGCGCATTCCAGTATGTATCACAGCTTAGCGTCATGGTTCTCTACTTCTCAAGTGTAAAAGGATTCCAAAACCAGTCACTAACTCTCAAAATACATATAGCTATTAAATAGTAGGTCGAAGTACTGATTTCGCTTTTCCGAATCTGATTCACCACAGAATTAGGTTTCGTTGAATTGTCTCAAAAGACCCAGCTAGTCGACATTGACGTAACTGATCGAACCAGTAGAAACTAATACCGCTCAGTAGTGGAAATGTATCTGGATCTAAGAAGATGTCTTTAAGGTCCTATACACAACTTTTTCCAGTTCCAGCAGAACCGTAGGACGAAAGAGCGACAAAGCATTCCGAGCGACTCGAAAAAAGCACACATGATTGGATGCCTAACTCGTTTTAGTTGCAGATTAGATGAACCCCTATTATACCCACGGTTGATGACCATTTTGGAGGACGGAAGTCTCCTCCATATAAAACCAAACTGATTCAGCAAACCGAAGTCTTGTGATATTCGTCAACTAGGAATCACATTATGGGCAATGTCGCCCACATGGAAGCCTCGTTCCTTGAAATATTCCAAACAATACTCGATACAGTTCCGAAATGTCATTTAGTGAACATCGTATGAGAATACCGGATATCGGACCTGATTTATGATTTTATTCGGTAACTCACTGCAGAAATAGTTCAACAAAACACTCTTAATGGGACAAAAGTGATAGTCGTAAAGATATTTTCAAAGGTACGACAGCGACCTATGATATGGCTATAACTGTTCACACCTTACACAGTATAAGAGAAGTATCCCATAGTTTGGGAGGTGGTACTTTGGACGAAAACATAAGCAAAATGTCCCGAAGATATGAGGTCTAAGATACATACTTTCAGAGCACGTGCACTTGGTGATAGTGTAAACCGTCTTCACAGTTCATTTCAAGTGCAGCATATACGTTAATTCTAACAAAACAGGTGTGTATTTTGAACAGCTTATGAAAAACATTTACGTTGTCGTTTTTTCTCTGAAACTGCCAGAACACTGATGCCTGCTGTTTCACAAAGAAAATACCAAACTCCATTTTGAACACCTCCCTTACTGATGGCTCACAAGTGCAGGTCTTAAGTAATAGCTTGTAAAACTACGACACCGTGCAGCACGTATTTTCCAGCTACTTGGTTTCATAAATTTAAAACCATTTTTACAACTATATGTACTTGTGAAATTAATCATAAATGATATTTTATGAGACTGTAATATATGATGAAAGAATAAATAACAAATAATTATGTCAAGTCGTTGTAGTAAATAGTCTGTAAATGACAGGGATGCTATATTTGTATGACACGGGTCATACATTTCATGTAACAATAATATCGTTGGCGTAAGAACGCACGGAGGGATGAGTTGCGACCAATCTGCGTTTTGGTACAGACATGTGTCTTGGGGCAGATATGACAAATTGTGCTGGAATTGGTGTTATAATAAGGGGGAAGCTAAGATATAAGTGAGGGAGCACGTGTATGTGCGTAGTACATGACGCAAGAAGGTTTTTCGAGTTAATGATAAAAGCAGTGTGGCCCATGTTTATTCAAGTTCATCGCTAATCAAACGAGCCTACGGTCTATACTGAATTTCATAAATAGCATTACATCGTACTGCAAGCAACTCATCGCAAAGTAAGATAAATCCAGTAGTTTTATAGTTGTGTTATACGCATGCCAGTATAATAGTAGCTTTCTTGGTTCAAAAAATAGCTCTGAACACTATGGGACTCAACATCCGAGGTCATCAGTCCCCTAGAACTTAGAACTACTTAATCCTAACTAACCGAAGGACATCACACACATTCATGCCCGAGGCAGGATTCGAACCTGCGACCGTAGCGGTCGCGCGGTTCCAGACTGAAGTGCCTAGAACCGCTCGACCAGCCCGTCCGGCAGTTTTCATGGGACATTAGATTGGTCCAGTCAAACCACCAACGTAGTCCTGTCCTCTCATCATAACTTCCGAGAAAGTCTTAAGGGAAAAATATAGATAAAAAAGATCCGTTAAATTGAGAACTAATTTTCAATCAAGTAGTCATTGTAATAGGAAGCTGTAGTAACTATGGTTCTTCATATGGTGCAGCACTGCTATGCTAACACAGACAATCAGTTGAACTGAAAAGTTATATAAGTGCAATACATGTTTGAGTGACAAAACTATACCGGCTATCTTGAAGCCATGGTAATTTTATGATTTTATGTTTTGTTCTGTAAATAACATATCTCTACATAACATTAGTACAGGCAGAAGGTTGTTGCCTTGAGGGAAGGTTTTTACGGCACTATTCGAATAGTATCTGATAAGGATAAGGAATTAATTACTTCCGGTCACGACTAAAGATATTTTCAAAGACACAGCTTTATCGTTATTTGCGTGACGCAATATAGTATCTACGAAGTGTTGCTAGTCGCAATTAAAATTTTTATTAGAATTATTTCATCAGAGATTAACGTCTTTAGTGTTCATTTTACGCGTGTTTTTTACATTGAAGCTCGCGCAAGCGCATTTTGTATATTTACCGCATTACCTTTGTTAAAGTATTTACTTGAATTCAGTGTAATTAGCTATTTACCAAAGGCAGCTTTCAATCGTTTTGGAGATTGAAAACATTTTATTCTGATTTCTAAGTTCATTCATACAACTTTGTGATACCTAATCACGGTTTCCTACAGTAAGACTTCCACTCGTAGCCTTTCTTTTTTTTTACGTTTATAAAGTTTTGTACACAGCAAATACTCGTGCAATAACGAATGGGTTGGAACTGTCTAAATAGTATCGGTAAGAATCGACTTCCATATTACATGCTTTGTTTATATTTATTGTGCAACAGTTTTATGCACAGGAGAGTATATGTGAGTATCATGTTACGATACAACAAGAATATAATGTCGTCCAAGTGTTTTAACGGTTGCTTACTGCACTCTGCTGACGATTCGATACAACAAATAGCTTACAGTGGACGAGATAAGCTTCACAATAGCAATGATTAACAAGTGCTCATTCGAAATAAGATATGCATTTTAAAGTCTTCTGGATTGTATTTCATTTTTTTTTCGGTCAATCGACTAACTTTCTATACATGGAAATAGCTTTTCGCATTGATTAATACATGAGAAATTTTGTAAAATAGGGGTAAGAAAAAAATGTTTATCGTGAATGACAGATAATAAATTCTGCCAATACTTACCAGCAACAAGCAACAAAGCAGCCTTCATTGTACTCGACAAAATCTACTACTGCTCTCTGCGTTATATTTTCATTTATATATGTTTAAATACCCGATGGCATCATCGAATGTTATCGTTAAGTTTCCTCCTGATTTTCCGTTCCGTGAACTCTGGTTGCAACAACTAGCAGCAGATTGACTTTCCTTGTGCTTGAAAAGATCTGTTATCGTTCGCTATGTCAAACGTATTATCAGCATTAAAACTACAGCATTCAATAAAACTTGTTACCATACTTTGAGCACAGGCTGGAAAGGAATATTTTTTTCTCTCAATAAAGCCCATCTTTTAATGTCGTACGGCTCGAATGCTGATGAAAGGAGGTGAACAGATGTCAGTGATATTTATATCATTCACCATCCGGTATAAAGAGCTTTCCATTTTGAAGAGGAGACTCTTGTGCATAGAGGAACTTCAGTACCTAGATACTACAGTCTAGTTACCAATCTTAGAATCATACGAGGGAGTGTTCTCTAGAGACTACGTAAGCAGTTTCCACCATCTTCTAAATTTTTTTATTATTCTTAGACGTAATGTTGTGTTTTTTGCAGCATTTGTAATTTTTTCTAGATCTACACCTCTACGTCCAGTATAATACATTAAATCTATTTGAAATATGTGGTTAATTCTTTAGCTACAGACTGTTATACATTTAACTTCCCGTGGATTAAATCTGGGGGCGCCATATCGTATGGGCACGTAAAATTCCCCTCCTTAAAAAATCTTTTTGCGTGTAAAGAGCAACAAACCGACGCCTTCTGTAGACACTAGCAGTCAAATGAAAGGCTAGACGAGCATTGTTTGTTAGGATTGAGTCTAGCAACACAATTCAAAACGGAAATACCGTATATCTGTTATAACTCCAGAGAAACGGCACTTAACGACTCTTAGGAAATACACCCTATATAAAGTACTGACGCTTTTGTGATACTGCGTTGGTCGTGCGCCATAGTAAGTAATAATTTAACACAAGACAAAGCTGTGACTTGGAAAATGGGAAAAACCTTCAATTCAGCAGAGTCAACTTAGTAATGCAGAAAAAGACTGGAGCACATAAAAAGTGGATAAGAAATAAGGAAATATTTTAAAGATCAAATACCCATCTGGCTAAAAAGCGAAAAAGTGTAAATTGTTTCGAATTACAACTTTGTCCCCACCCTTCTGTTAGAGGGAAAGTCACACAAGGATCGACTTAGAGAGAAAGAGTCGAAGCTTGACACATCACTAACAGCTCCACACACGGAACACATACGTACTTAACATGATAAGTGTTTAATTGTTTTAGGTTTTAGTGTAAATGGCATACCAGTTATGTATGTAGTACATTCTGCGACGTGGAATTTAATTATGTCACATTCTCCTTAGAAAAATGAAGTGAAATATTTTTCCTTTTGATGCATTTAACCTCGCATTTTGCAAAAACAGACAAAATGTCTGGTGGGATACTGCAATCACTGGTTATACAATGTTACTTATAATCCGTCATGATTGCAAAAATGTTTATTCACGTAGCTGGTTTCTGTCCGTCTACAACCATCTTCAGATATGCAAATTTCAGTTACAGGAGTATTCCGTCCTCACACAGCAACATTCACATGCTGCGTCCAGCTTTAAACTCCGGTATGATCTCGAGGGCCCTGGACAGTCTGTCGCACCACACTGGCTCTTCTCTTCAAGGAACTGCCTCGTACTCTGTGACAAATGAGTGGACAGATGTGTCAACAAAGATGAATTCTCTGAAAACATCTGTAGAAGTCTTATTATTTACTGGCGTCCTGAAAATGAAAGACACTCCCTTTCCTACAGAGCACACGTACTTCTATTCCTGCAGCCCCTGCAGAAAATGAACAGGAAGTCACGAATGTAGACTTCCTTTGATTACATCCCTATTAACAGTAGAGTATTAGTTTTGTTCGTGATCTTTTAACTACTTCATCTTCGCCTTGTTTACAAACAAAGTGACGGGCTACTTTTGTACTCTTTACAAACGAGGGACAGCTTTGACAACGAACTTTCGGAACCGCACGAAACCATGTATAAAGTAACACCCGATCATAGAAAAACCAGTGGTCTGTATAATTTTCATGCAAAACGTTTCATTCTACCATAAGCAGCATTTTAATAGAGAGAAATAAAGTAACAAGATGTAACTGAAAGGTAAATAGGGAACTTTAAGAATATTAACATGTAATTCAATGACGTCAGTGTAACATGCACTTTCAGTCAACAGTGCAAAAAAAACTCTGCCTAAAGTATTCAAATAGCTCAAAACACACATATCCTACACACCTGATAGTGCTTATACGAATTCTCATTCTGCAGATGCGGAAGTGGTTAAAACAATCCAGACGAGAACAAAGTCAACACCTCATTAGATCCACGTTTCTATATCCGCAATCACTTACATATTTTATCAGTCCAACAAACAACGGGACATTAATTACATTTTTAAATGATATTATGAGTATGTCAGTGTCATTACAGGCCTTCCACCAAGTATAGTGCAAAATATGCATATACTCAGTTGCCAAAACTTGATTGTACATCACAGAGTGAAGTGTATAATGACAAACTTATGTGAATCTTCCCTTGTGTTTTGGAACATTGTAGTCTTACATAATCAGCAATCCTTGTGATGTAGAGTTGATATGAGCGAAAGATGTAACCACCAAGAGATGGTAATGTTTTGTGGCTCTTAGTGGAATATCTTCGGAAAATATCTTTGCTTGGAAAATTGGAACTTAGGAGAGTGTGATGCGTATACCGTCACCATCTATTACGCAGCAACACGTTCTTTTCACTTGCTGCGTGTTCGCCAAGGAATGAAGTAAGAAATCGTTTCACGTTGATCTTTCGTCATTGTTCTACTCTTGCTTGGCTCCGCATGAATCTTTCGTGGCAGGTTGTTTCAGGTTCCTTTGAAATATTTGTGGCAATAGTGTCTTTTGGCCCTTGAAAACAGATGTACTACATCTTTGCTAATCAATCTGTCATTGATGAAGCGACATGAATTGTGTAGCTGTGGATAGAGGTATGTAGAGACTACAACTCATTAGCTGTAGCTTTCTCGCCTCTGTGGGACAGTGTTGATGATGAAGACATTTCGTACTGGAATAAGCTCTGGTCACTGTTCCAAACATTTTCACTCAACACACTCTGCTGTGTCATACACACGTTCACTTCTTCCACAAACTGTTGTGCCATCTTCCGTGTAATGTTATCGTCTTCTTTGTCTTTCCGTGTGACAAATGTAGTAAAACGCACGGATAAAATGCGATTCTCAACTTTAAGACTGTCGATAAACGAATTCGAAGCTTTGAAATTGTCCAAGTCAACCATTTTAGACGTTTCTAGTGCCCACATCTGCAGATGCCGACAGCGAACTGTAGAGCCACACTACCTCTCTCTATTAAATCGTGATACCACATGCTCATTTAGAGCTTGTAATTGGGACCGTCTGTTTTCTTTCAAACGATCTCCTGCTGCCTTTCACAGACGCACAATTTACAATTAATCGGCAATTTCATTTACTTTTAATATACTTATACTGCCCCACTAGTTTGCCACAAGAATTGAAGCCACGACGTTCAGGTTCTTCCTGTACTTCAAAATCAGTATCCCTATCTTTATATTTTACTGTTTAACATATTTAGCTCACATCCACTTGATTTATACAGGTGCGGAATCGTTAAATTACTTAGCTTTCCCAGAATGTTTTAAATTTAATGGTGATATTTAATGGTGTGTGGAATAATAATACGGTCAAACTATGAAAATATATACTATACTCATTCAAATGAAATATATATCTCCACGACAGTAATAAGACGGGGTCGATATTAGTAAAACATAAAGTATCTGTACAAACGGCGTGGCTGCATTAGATTCAGTTACTAATGTATTATTCATTCTGGACACTGAAACAAGCTGTGTTTACTTGTTGTCCCATGTCACAATGAAGTGGTACTGTAATGTGGCATACCATAAATGAAATAATAAAATTTCCATATTGATTTTTGATTTGTCTTCTTTCAGCTGTGCCACAAATGGCTCTGAGCACTATGGGACTTAACACCTGAGGTCATCAGTCTGTAGAACTTGTAACAACTTAAACCTAACTAACCTAAGGACATCACACACATCCATGGCCGAGGCAGGATTCGAACCTACGACCGTAGCAGTCACGGGTTCCGGACTGTAGCGCCTCACCCGCCAGCAAGCACTTAACGCCGGACACGATGGAACCTGTCGACTGCGTGCCGGACAAAGGAAACGTTCCACCTCGATATCATTTTTTTTTTTTCTGTACAGGGTTCAGTCCGCTAATACCTACCCCACACAACCATTCGAGATGTTTGGAAAGTTCTCTCACATGACACACTAAAAGCTATATCGGTCCTAAATTTCACAAATTCCCAGCACCGACAGATAGGAACAAACACACTTGCTTTGTCCAAACCACCCTCACGCCACATGCCCGTGACTCCACGGCGCCACCAGCACATGGGATGACGGTGCACAAACTACACTCTAGCCCAATAAACTCTGCAATTCTCTCACCGATAGACAGGAACCGACACGCTCGAATTGGAATGTTCTGGAGGTGCTGCAGGAGCCCCTCGACCCAAATATGTCGAACGACAGGAAAAGGCACGAATAGAAGAAGCGTAAACCAATACAAGCCATCCCACGAGCATGCAAAAGATTTAGGAATGGATTCCAATGGCCAGAAATTTATGCTGGGAGAAAAAAATGTTCATCTGGACGTAGCATGCAAGGTTGCTCCAGTCATAAGTTCGTAACATACCATATCTGTGATGCGTTCCTTTATTTCACTTGAAAAAGGTACTGCTTAAAACATCTCCACATAATATGAGATAGCTTAGAGGTGGAAGTAATCGTCACATATATTATTACACAAGAATATGCAATGAACACTGTGTTGCAAAATTTAGTCTCTGAAATGACTCTTTTTCGACATTTTTACATAATGTGCAGGTCATTTTCATTAAAATGCCTTGAAAGAACAAATAAGTGATGTATAGAAGCTCTGATTTCTGTTAACTGATTTTTCTAACCAAAAAGTGTATAAATTTACAATAAACTTCAGTAAATAAGGAAGTTTTGTATTTGAGTATTGTAGTATCATAGAGACCGGATTTCATACACGGGCTACAGGTAGCTAATTTTACTTGATAGAGACCTTCTGTAAAACACACAATACATGACGTGTAGGTCAGTAGGTCACGTATTTAATGAAACATTTTTTTCAAATTATTGGCCATTAACGGTGCTAAAATGTGAAATATTACGGATTTTTCAGTTCTTTTATTTAAATGTGTGGTTTCAGGTCTGATAAGGTTAACTGATTCTGGACAACAATGCAGGATATGTTTGGCAATCGTGTGACCAACGAGTTTCTTCCTGAATGACCCAGAATTGGCCTACAAATGTCACATGACATTTTTTTATGATTTGCATCAAATAAGAGGAGTGATTTTCCCGTAACGTGTGAAATAATTTTAGGAGTTTACGGTTTTCATTTTACTTGGAAACTGCGATTAATCTTGCCTTTTACGTTTCGAGACTATCCTTCATAGTCAGGGGTGGAGGAGTAAGGCAGAACACAATGCTGTAAAATTTGGCTATCCAGGAGTAACTTGGGCCAGGGAAGGGTGCCTACTTTGTTTTCTGATTCCAGTCTCGGTGGGGGATACGCTTTTATACGTTTTGTGGCACAGCTGAGGCTGGCCGTTGTGGCCGAGCGGTTCTAGGAGCTTCAGGTTCGAATACTGCCTCGGCCATGGATGTGTGTGATTTCCTTAGGTTAGTTAGGTTTAAGTTGTTCCAAGTTCTACAGACTGATGACCTCAGGTGTTAAGTCCCATAGTGCTCAGAGCCATTTGTGGCACAGCTGAAAGAAGACAAATCGAAAATCAATAAGTAAATTTTATTATTTCATTTATGGTATGCTACATTACAGTACCACTTCATTGTGACATGGGACTGCAAGTAAACACAGTTTGTTTCTGTGACCAGAATGAATAATACATTAGTAACTGAATCTAATGCAGCCACGCCGTTTGTACAGATACTTTATGTTTCACTAAAATCGACTTTCGTCTTGTTACTGTCGTGGAGATATAAATTTCATTTGAATTAGTACAGTATATATTTTCATAGTTTGACCGTTATTTTATTCCACACACCATTAAATATCACCATTAAATTTAAAACATTCTGGGAAAGCTAAGTAATTTAACGATTCCGCACCTGTATAAATCAAGTGGATGTGAGCTAAAGATGTTAAAAGTAAAATATAATGATAGGGATACTGATTTTGAAGTACAGGAAGAACCTGAACGTGAAGGTGGTTACTCAAACAGTACACGACGTCCATCTCCAGAGCAACAGCAACAGTCCAGTCAAAGTGAGTACGATCTATGTACAAGCAAACCGTCGAAATCCAGTGTAATAGAAGATATTGATGACAGCCTACTAGAAAACACTGATGATGGCTGTGGCTGTCGTGGCTTCAACTCCTGTGGCAAACTAGTGGGGCACTATAAGTGTATTAAAAGTAAATGAAATTGCCGATTAATTGTAAATTGTGCGTCTAGTGAAAGGCAGCAGGAGATCGTTTGAAAGAAAACAGACGGTCCCAATTACAAGCTCTAAATGAGCATGTGGTATCACGATTTAATAGAGAGAGGTAGTGTGGCTCTACAGTTCGCTGTCGGCATCTGCAGATGTGGGCACTAGAAACGTCTAAAATGGTTGACTTGGAAAATTTCAAAGCTTCGAATTCGTTTATCGACAGTCTTAAAGTTGAGAATCGCATTTTATCCGTGCGTTTTACTACATTTGTCACACAGAAAGACAAAGAAGTCGATAACATTACACGGAAGATGGCACAACAGTTTGTGGAAGAAGTGAACGTGTGTATGACACAGCAGAGTGTGTTGAGTGAAAATGTTTGCAACAGTGACCAGAGCTTATTCCAGTACGAAATGTCTTCATCATCAACACTGCCCCACAGAGGCGAGAAAACTACAGCTAATGTGTTGTAGTCTCTACATACCTCTACCCACAGCTACACAATTCATGTCGCTTCATCAACGACAGATTGATTAGCAAAGAAGTAGTACATCTGTTTTCAAGGGCCAAAAGACACTTTTGCCACAAATATTTCAAAGGAACCTGAAGCAACCTGCCACGAAAGATTCATGCGGAGGCAAGCAAGAGTAGAACAATGACGAAAGATCAACGTGAAACGATTTCTTACTTCATTCCTTGGCGAACACGCAGCAAGTGAAAAGAACGTGTTGCTGCGTAATAGATGGTGACGGTATACGCATCGTTCTCGTCCCTAAGTGCAAATTTTCCAAGCAAAGATATTAGCTGGAGATATTCCACTAAAAGCCACAAAACATTACCATCTCTTGGTGGTTACACCTTTCGCTCATATCAACTCTACATCACAAGGATTGCTAATTATGTAAGACTACAATGTTCCAAAACACAAGGGAAGATTCACATAAGTTGGGCATAACACACTTCACTCTGTGATGTAAAATCAAGCTTTGGCAACTGAGTATATGCATATTTTGCACTATACTTGGTGGAAGGCCTGTAATGACACTGACATACTCACAATATCATTTAAAAATGTAATTAATGTCCCGTTGTTTGTTGGACTGATAAAATATGTAAGTGATTGCGGATATAGAAACGTGGATCTAATGAGGTGTTGACTTTGTTCTCGTCTGGATTGTTTTAACCACTTCCGCATCTGCAGAATGAGAATTCGTATAAGCACTATCAGGTGTGTAGGATATGTGTGTTTTGAGCTATTTGATTACTTTAGGCAGAGTTTTTTTGCACTGTTGACTGAAAGTGCATGTTACACTGACGTCATTGAATTACATGTTAATATTCTTAAAGTTCCCTATTTACCTTTCAATTACATCTTGTTACTTTATTTCTCTCTATTAAAATGCTGCTTATGGTAGAATGAAACGTTTTGCATGAAAATTATACAGACCACTGGTTTTTCTATGATCGGGTGTTACTTTATACATGGTTTCGTGCGGTTCCGAAAGTTCGTTGTCAAAGCTGTCCCTCGTTTGTAAAAAGTACAAAAGTAGCCCGTCACTTTGTTAGCCAACAAGGCGAAGATGAAGTAGTTAAAAGATCACGAACAAAACTGATAATATACTGTTAATAGGGATGTAATCAAAGGAAGTCTACAGTCGTGACTTCCTGTTCATCTTCTGCAGGGGCTGCCGGAATAGAAGTACGTGTGCTCTGTAGGAAAGGGAGTGTCTGTCATTTTCAGTACCAACAGTAAATAATAAGACTTCTACAGATGGTTTCAGAGAATTCATCTTTGTTGACACATCTGTCCATTCATTTGTCACAGAGTACGAGGCAGTTACAGAAGAGAAGAGCCAGTGTGGTGCGACAGACTGTCCAGAGCCCTCGAAATCATACCGGAATTTTCAGCTGGACACAGCATCTGAATGTTGCTGTAACTGAAATTTGCATATCTGAAGATGGTTCTGGACGGACAGAAATCAGCTACGTGAATAAACATTTTTGCAATCATGACGGATTATAAGTAACATTGTATAACCAGTGATTGCAGTATCCCACCAGACATTTTGTCTGTTTTTGCAAAATGCGAGGTTAAAGGCATCAAAAGGAAAAATATTTCACTTCATTTTTCTAAGGAGAATGTGACATAATTAAATTCCACGTCGCAGAATGTACTACATACATAACTGATATGCCATTTACACTAAAACCTAAAACAATTAAACACTTATCATGTTAAGTACGTATGTGTTCTTTGTGTGGAGCTGTTAGTGACGTGTCAAGCTTCGACTCTTTGTCTCTAAGTCGCTCCTTGCGCGACTTTCCCTCTAACAGAAGGGTAGGGGACAAGGTTGGAATTCGAAACAATTTACACATTTTCGCTTTTTAGCCAGATGGGTGTTTGATCTTTAAAATATTTCCTTATTTCTTGTCCACTTTTTATGTGCTCCAGTCTTTTTCTGCATTACAAAGTTTACTCTGCTGAATTGAAGCTTTTTCCCATTTTCCAAGTCACAACTTTGTCTTGTGTTAAATTATTACTTACTATGGCGCACGACCAACGCAGTATCACAAAAGCGTCAGTACTTTATATAGGGTGTATTTCCTAAGAGTCGTTAAGTGCCGTTTCTCTGGAGTTATAACAGATATACGGTATTTCCGTTTTGAATTGTGTTGCTAGACTCAATCCTAACAAACAATGCTTGTCTAGCCTTTCATTTGACTGCTAGTGTCTACAGAAGGCGTCGGTTTGTTGCTCTTTACACGCAAAAAGATTTTTTAAGGAGGGGAATTTTACGTGCCCATACGATATGGCGCTCCCAGATTTAATCCACGGGAAGTTAGATGTATAACAGTCTGTAGCTAAAGAATTAACCACATATTTCAAATAGATTTAATGTATTATACTGGACGTAGAGGTGTAGATCTAGAAAAAATTACAAATGCTGCAAAAAACACAACATTACGTCTAAGAATAATAAAAAAATTTAGAAGATGGTGGAAACTGCTTACGTAGTCTCTAGAGAACACTCCCTCGTATGATTCTAAGATTGGTAACTAGACTGTAGTATCTAGGTACTGAAGTTCCTCTATGCACAAGAGTCTCCTCTTCAAAATGGAAAGCTCTTTATACCGGACGGTGAATGATATAAATATCACTGACATCTGTTCACCTCCTTTCATCAGCATTCGAGCCGTACGACATTAAACGATGGGCTTTAATGAGAGAAAAAAATATTCCTTTCCAGCCTGTGCTCAAAGTATGGTAACAAGTTTTATTGAATGCTGTAGTTTTAATGCTGATAATACGTTTGACATAGCGAACGATAACAGATCTTTTCAAGCACAAGGAAAGTCAATCTGCTGCTAGTTGCTGCAACCAGAGTTCACGGAACGGAAAATCAGGAGGAAACTTAACGATAACATTCGATGATGCCATCGGGTATTTAAACGTATATAAATGAAAATATAACGCAGAGAGCAGTAGTAGTTTTTGTCGAGTACAATGAAGGCTGCTTTGTTGCTTGTTGCTGGTAAGTATTGGCAGAATTTATTATCTGTCATTCACGATAAACATTTTTTTCTTACCCCTATTTACATAATTTCTCATGTATTAATCAATGCGAAAAGCTATTTCCATGTATAGAAAGTTAGTCGATTGGCCGAAAAAAAATGAAATACAATCCAGAAGCCTTTAAAATGCATATCTTATTTCGAATGAGCACTTGTTAATCTTCGCTATTGTGAAGCTTATCTCGTCCACTGTAAGCTGTTTGTTATATCGAATCATCAGCAGAGTGCAGTAAGCAACTGTTAAACCACTTGGACCACATTATATTCTTGTTGTATCGTAACATTTTACTCACATATACTCTCCTGTGCATAAAACTGTTGCACAATAAATATAAACAAAGCATCTAATATGGAGATCGATTCTTACCGATACTATTTAGACAGTTCCAACACATTCGTTATTGCACGAGTATTTGCTGTGTACAAAACTTTATAAATGTAAAAAAAAAGAAGGCTACGAGTGGCAGTCTTACTGTAGGAAACCGTGATTAGGTATCACAAAGTTGTATGAATGAACTTAGAAATCAGAATAAAATGTTTTCAATCTCCAAAACGATTGAAAGCTGCCTTTGGTAAATAGCTAATTACACTGAATTCAAGTAAATACTTTAACAAAGGTAATGCGGTAAATATACAAAATGCGCTTGCGCGAGCTTCAATGTAAAAAACACGCGTAAAATGAACACTAAAGACGTTAATCTCTGATGAAATAATTCTAATAAAAATTTTAATTGCGACTAGCAACACTTCGTAGATACTATATTGCGTCACGCAAATAACGATAAAGATGTGTATTTGAAAATATCTTTAGTCGTGACCGGAAGTAATTAATTCCTTATCCTTATCAGATACTATTCGAATAGTGCCGTAAAAACCTTCCCTCAAGGAAACAACCTACTGCCAGTACTAATGTTATGTAGCGATATGTTATTTACAGAACAAAACATAAAATCATAAAATTACCTTGGCTTCAAGATAGCCGGTATAGTTTTGTCACTCAAACATGTATTGCACTTATATAACTTTTCGGTTCAACTGATTGTCTGTGTTAGCATAGCAGTGCTGCACCATATGAAGAACCATAGTTACTACAGCTTTCTATTACAATGACTACTTGATTGAAAATTAGTTCTCAATTTAACGGAAGTTTTGATGAGAGGACAGGACTATGTTGGTGGTTTGACTAGACCAATCTAATGTCCCAAGGAAGCTGCCGGACGGGCTGATCGAGCGGTTCTAGTCACTTCAGTTTGGAACCGCGCGACCGCTACGATCGCAGGTTCGAATCCTGCCTCGGGCATGAATGTGTGTGATGACCTTAGGTTGGTTAGGATTAAGTAGTTTTAAGTTCTAGGGGACTGATGATCTCAGATGTTGAGTCCCATAGTGCTCAGAGCTATTTTTTGAACCAAGAAAGCTACTATTATACTGGCATGCGTATAACACAACTATAAAACTACTGGATGTAGCTTACTTTGCGATGAGTTGCTTGCAGTACGATGTAATGCTATTTATGAAATTCAGTATAGACGGTAGGCTCTTTTGATTAGCGATGAACTTGAATAAACTTGGGCCACACTGCTTTTTTCATTAACTCTAAAAACCTTCTTGCGGTCATGTACTACGCACATACACGTGCTCCCTCACTTATATCTTAGCTTCCCCCTTATTAGAACACCAATTCCGGCACAATTTGTCATTTCTGCCCCAAGAAACATGTCTGTACCAAAACGCAGATTGGTCGCAACTCATCATCCGTGCGTTCTTACCCCAACGATATTATTGTTACATGAAATGTCTGACCCGTGTCATACAAATATAACATCCCTGTCATTTCCAGACTATTTACTACAACGACTTGATATAATTATTTGTTATTTATTCTTTCATCATATATTACAGTCTCATAAAATATCATTGATGATTAATTTCATAAGTACATATAGTTGCTAAAATGGTTTTAAATTTATGAAACCAAATAGCTGGAAAATACGTGCTGCACGGTGTCGTAGTTTTACAAGCTATTACGTAAGACCTACATTTGTGAGCCATCTGTAAGGGTGGTGATCAAAATGGAGTTTGGTATTTTCTTTGTGAAACAGCAGGTATCAGTGTTCTGGCAATTTCAGAGAAATAACGACAACGTAAATGTTTTTCATAAGCTGTTCAAAATACATACTTGTTTTGTTAGAATTAACGTATATGATGCACTTGAAATGAACTGTGAAGACGGTTTACAGTATCACCAACTACACGTAGCTCTAAAAGTATGTATCTTAGACCTCATGTCTTCGGGACATTTTGCTTATGTTTTTGTCCAAACTACCACCTACCAAACTATGGGATACTTCTTTTACACTGTGTAAAGTGTGAACAGTTATAGCCATATCATAGCTCGCTGTCGTACCGTTGAAAATATCTTTCCGACTATGACTTTTGTTCCATTAAGAGTGTTGTGTTGAACTATTTCTGCAGTGAGTTACCGAATAAAATCATAAATCAGGTCCGATATCCGGTATGTTTTGTCGCTCTTTCGACCTACGGTTTTCTTCTGCTGGAACGGGAGAAAGTTGTGTATAGGACATTAAAGACATCTTCTTAGATACAGATACATTTCCACTACTGAGCGGTATTAGCTTCTACTTGTTCGATCAGTTACGTCAATGTCGACTAGCTGGGTCTTTTGACACAATTCAACGAAACCTAATTCTGTGGTGAATCAGATTCGGAAAAGCGAAATCAGTACTTCGACCGTCTCTCCTAGATTTTTCGAGAGGGTGTCAGTACGGTCAAAGAGTGACTTAATAAGTGAAGTAGATGTGTATATTGTACCCATACATGTTAAGGTTTTTGGTCAGATCGGCTAGTGAGTGATTAATTTAAATATCATAGCTGCTTTCAGGTTTTGCTTTTAACAAATCTCCGAAGTCTTTAAACGTGTATTGAAGCTCTTAATGTTTTGACAGAAACTTAGTAACGTATCACTCGAACTGTGACGGGTCTTTGCATTTCACTGAAAACTTAAAGGCACATACAGGTCTAAAATGCAGTTTGCAAATACTCGTAGATTTGACCATTTTGTGTTTCACACCCTCGTAACAAAAGGATTGAATATTCGATCTTGACAGTTGCAATACACTGTAGTTAATTTCCTGATATTTCTTCTGATGGGGAATTCTTTCTCTGTATCCAGTAACATTCTATTGACACTGAAACACGTTGAATTTGTAACTGCCCTATGATCACTGAGCTTCTCTTTCATAACAACTGATACGCGAACTCTGAGTCTGTTAGCTGTAAGAGAGTGGCATCTGTAACTAAAATGCCAGAGGTGCTTGTCAGATATGAAATGAAATGAGCGTATGGCATTTGTCAGAGAAATTGCCCAGAACAGTCTCACACAAATCCTGCCTGTGGCACCAGGTTTAATCAAATGGCTCTACTATTTAATAGCTATATGTATTTTGAGAGTTAGTGACTGGTGTTGCAATCCTTTTACACTTGAGAAGCAAAGAACCATTACGCTAAGCTGTGATACATACGGGAATGCACACGCAACACCTCTTGTAGGAATGATGAAAAGAGGACGACAGCTTTAGTTATGCAACAAAAAAAGTTACTGCACCAGTTACGTTTTGCTGACAATATTTTTCGCAATTTTATTTCACCTTAGTGTTGTTGGAAGCAACAAGAGTTTTCGATCATTTGTCTGCGTGTGTGTAATTCAACGATTTTTCCCATGCGGTCGTCTGTTTCGTCCTCACTGCAATTAAAAAACCAGAAAATGTAAATCATAGAATATAATTTCAGCTATTCAAGGATAATATTTTTGGAGTATCTTCTTACGCATTTCATACCGCCTTCAAAATACGGAGATTGAGTCAATTCACAACGTTTGCTTGTGCACATTGAACTGTAAAGTAAGATGTCACGTGCCTCTATGACATGTTTCGGTGTGCTGGCTGAAAAATTTTCTCATGCGTTACATTTCAAATGTTTCTGTAAAAACTATAACAGGGACTTACAAACTTAAGATGTACTGCAATAATGAACAGCAACGAAAAATGTGCTACAAGTCACTAACTAAACAAGCTACTAACAAAGGGATTAAAGATAGGTAAAGATAAGTACGAACAAGCATATAAAAAACAATGTTAAACAATAAGTAGCATAAACAAAAAAAAACTGGGGGAGAATCATATAAGAATTATAAAGCCAAATACTGGCCACATAATAGACGCTACTGAAGAAAGCGAGTGCAGTGAAACAACTCTTATATTCTTTACAGAAAACTACGTAGTGAAACTGACAACAAGTATCCAACAAAACAGTTGCATAATAAAATAAAACGGCAATTACTGGAAACACATTTCTTGACCACAGAGTATAAAGAGAAGTACAAGGTATTGGAGTGAAAATTGAAGCCTTCGTCGCTGGTGAACAGCAGTCGACGTGAGCGTACGGATCAGGAACCTACTGTGGACAGCGGAAAACAACGACTTTCGCGCGATAATCGTTGAGCAGACACTGCTGGTAGCCCCGTGGTTCATCTGGGGCGTCTTTCCCTCAACTGTACCATGCTTGTTCATCCGTGGCTCTCACTTCTGTCATCTATGGTCAATGTTGCCCCACAGGTCATGCTGTCACTTTTCGATAGTGCAGTTTTACCATGCACACTTCACTTTAAGCAGGGTGACACTTGAACAGTTTACAAACTGAGGCGTGCATCCACTCTCTGCCTGAAAGGCAATAATCATACCCCTTTGGACGTCAGATAAATAGCTTCGTTTCTGCATTATGACAACGATTGCACTGTCCGCCGCGGCTCCCTGATGATCTTTACATAGCCTCCAGCGTTAATACTGAGCCCTACCGTCATTGAGTGGTTATCCCGCGTTGAAGTCGAACAAAGGCGGTGGTCACATTCCTGTGACGGAACCGTGTATGTACTAGTGTCTTGGACGTAACGTAGATAGTGAAATGACTCTGATGTCGCCCATCGTACAATATCCGGAACATCACAAGAAGTTATGTGAGACGCTCCATGCAAGGCTGTCACTTCTTTGCCTCTCAGTTTAGTTTGAATGTAACAGAAAAACAAACAAAAACTAATGGCACCTATTAATCTTCTCTATCACGTGAGTTTCAGAGGACGGAACGGGGACAATATTTTAATAGGTTACGTTCATTATCTTGATGAGGAGCAAAAGACTTTACAGAGCCGTCCAATTGGAGTTATGTGTGCTTTCCAGTGAAACCCCAGCTACATGATCGTAACGAGGAAGGCTTCCAGCTTCTGCAATACCTTTTCATTCTTTACTACTAAGGGTAGAGCGGGCTGTCTGATGTCAAAACCAATGAAGAACCTAACTTTATCAGCCAAATATCTGGCTAGCCTTCAGTGTGGCAGAGCCTTACTAAAAAGGCAAACCTTCCCAGATATAAGTGAGGAAAGAACTAATATTGTCAATTTAATTATGAGATAATAACAATCCAACAAGAACTTGAAAGACCACTATAATTGTATATTCGAACACGAAATTAATTACGAGAACTTGTCCGACATGAGCATAGCGTGCATGTCACTGTTGATTCGTACTTTTTTATTTTCAGGGACGAGTGGACTGTTCAAGTAACACATACACTCCTGGAAATTGAAATAAGAACACCGTGAATTCATTGTCCCAGGAAGGGGAAACTTTATTGACACATACCTGGGGTCAGATACATCACATGATCACACTGACAGAACCACAGGCACATAGACACAGGCAACAGAGCATGCACAATGTCGGCACTAGTACAGTGTATATCCACCTTTCGCAGCAATGCAGGCTGCTATTCTCCCATGGAGACGATCGTAGAGATGCTGGATGTAGTGATGTGGAACGGCTTGCCATGCCATTTCCACCTGGCGCCTCAGTTGGACCAGCGTTCGTGCTGGACGTGCAGACCGCGTGAGACGACGCTTCATCCAGTCCCAAACATGCTCAATGGGGGACAGATCCGGAGATCTTGCTGGCCAGGGTAGTTGACTTACACCTTCTAGAGCACGTTGGGTGGCACGGGATACATGCGGACGTGCATTGTCCTGTTGGAACAGCAAGTTCCCTTGCCGGTCTAGCAATGGTAGAACGATGGGTTCGATGACGGTTTGGATGTACCGTGCACTATTCAGTGTCCCCTCGACGATCACCAGTGGTGTACGGCCAGTGTAGGAGATCGCTCCCCACACCATGATGCCGGGTGTTGGCCCTGTGTGCCTCGGTCGTATGCAGTCCTGATTGTGGCGCTCACCTGCACGGCGCCAAACACGCATACGACCATCATTGGCACCAAGGCAGAAGCGACTCTCATCGCTGAAGACGACACGCCTCCATTCGTCCCTCCATTCACGCCTATCGCGACACCACTGGAGGCGGGCTGCACGATGTTGGGGCGTGAGCGGAAGACGGCTTAACGGTGTGTGGGACCGTAGCCCAGCTTCATGGAGACGGTTGCGAATGGTCCTCGCCGATACCCCAGGAGCAACAGTGTCCCTAATTTGCTGGGAAGTGGCGATACGGCCCCTACGGCACTGCGTAGGATCCTACGGTCTTGGCGTGCATCCGTGCGTCGCTGCGGTCCGGTCCCAGGTCCACGGGCACGTGCACCTTCCGCCGACCACTGGCGACAACATCGATGTACTGTGGAGACTTCACGCCCCACGTGTTGAGCAATTCGGCGGTACGTCCACCCGGCCTCCCGCATGCCCACTATACGCCCTCGCTCAAAGTCCGTCAACTGCACATACGGTTCACGTCCACGCTGTCGCGGCATGCTACCAGTGTTAAAGACTGCGATGGAGCTCCGTATGCCACGGCAAACTGGCTGACACTGACGGCGGCGGTGCACAAATGCTGCGCAGCTAGCGCCATTCGACGACCAACACCGCGGTTCCTGGTGTGTCCGCTGTGCCGTGCGTGTGATCATTGCTAGTACAGCCCTCTCGCAGTGTCCGGAGCAAGTATGGTGGGTCTGACACACCGGTGTCAATGTGTCCTTTTTTTCATTTCCAGGAGTGTATATAGGATACAGTAGTGTTGCAGTGCTAAGTGGGAGAGTTTCATTAACATCGATTAGACGAAATAGCCATCTGTAACTACGTTCACTGACTTTTACAGCACTGGTAGCAGTGGCGGAGGTCCACGGACAACCAGAAGAGTCGACCACCGCCAACATCGGGAATGAGACTCTAAGGACCGGCAATATCACGGCTGAGAGTAGATTTCTGGGGAGGTCGTCCTACACGGAAGATGACGATGATACCATTTGTGTCGCAGCAGACAACAAGTTCTACTTGTATGCTAATTCGTTGAAGCTGTATTCTTGCTACAACCAACTACCGAAAGGTAAGTTACTTCAAACAGAACTGTTTTCTGTTAAAAATTGACAAGATGAAACAAGTTTGTTCAGCATAAAAATTCGCGAATGGTCCCACAGCGTAAGTGAAAATATGAGTGAAATCAAATCATCATGGAACAGTTGCTACCCTTGCCTCACCGAAATTACGAAATTGCAACTCTTCATGATTCTCCACCAAAACCATTCAGAGCAATTTGCTGCGCATATTTAGTCCACCTTTTATAGTAATTTTCTTGCCCCTTAAAACTGCTGCATGTTTTTCACTACACACCCTTGAATTCTTTTATTAGGATTATGTCGTGTAACACTACATGAAGTACGCAGTGGGCCATAGTTTCAACATTTTACGAAAAGATATTTTAACAGGCGACGTAAGTTGCCACAACTGCCGCGGTCTGTAGCGTGTGGTTAATTTTCACAGTGAAGGAGTTGGCAGTGAAGTACACACACGTATACTAAGCTTAACACTATAAACCGATAGGCAACGTACACTTTTCTTCATACCATGTAGAATGCCGACAACTGGATTAGTGTGTATAAACAACACCCGTCATACGCTTAGGAACAAGTAGAAATAGTCTTGCAAGTTTAAAGAAGTTAAAAATTTAACGACGCGTTGACATAGAGACGAAGAATTAGGTGAACTGGGCAATGATAAGTGAACGTACTGGACTACATCTTATCGGAAACATCAGGTTGGCATTAAATTAGGGCACAGACTCATTCATTGTCTTAGTGAGAGATCTACTATGTAATATCGGACCGAAATATATGCTACTTATAGGCGATGACACACTGTACTAGCAATCAACCGTATAACCATTGCAAAAAATTTCCCAAATATCGGGCATTTATATGGTAAATAGCAGCATGCCACCCATTTTAATTAGTAGTCAGTGAAGGTTGAAAAAAGAACCTGATAAAAGCACGTTACTTAGGCCAGACCAAAATATCGCGAAACAGGAAGATGTGGGGTTGTCGTATTACTGGTTAAGATTTCCACTGCGTTAGAAGTTGTGCCTGCACGCGTGTTGGTTAGTACAAGAGAACATGTATAGTTAGTTTGTTACTATATAACCACGACATTATTTAGTTTGGCTTTTCGTGGCCACTGCTGTAAGGAGGCTGATACATTGTAGTCATCAAGAACAGTGGTTAAGGAAAACGCACCATCTATCGAAGCTTTCACAAGAGCTGTGCTTATAGTGCGAAATTGCTCATCGTGTCCTAGCAAAATATCACGATTAAAACTCATGATGAGCCGACCGAAATGCCCCAGTCCCACGTGCAATAATATTGCGGACGATTAATAAACAGAAGGTGGCTTCGCATCTCGCACAAAGCTGAGGTCCATAACTTCACAGGGATCGTGCGAAGTAACACTGGCGCAGATTCAAGAGAATAATTTTTCGAACTCTAACAAAATGTGTATCCTCTAGAGTTGGGGAAAACTGAAGGTCTCACCACTAGAGACGTTTGGTGTCTCTCAAAACAAATAACATTTTGGTGATCTTGCGCTCTCCAAACTTGGCATTCTGAGTGATGGAGAAAGGTACTTAATTCATTCAGTGTTTCTACAGGGTGATTGCGTCGTTTAGCATCCGCAGTTCTGACTCTGACGATAGCTTCTGACTGTACGGCGAAATTGTAAATTCTTTGTGATTGCGTTTATCTGTTGTCTATTCAAGTCTAATAATTGAATTTATGTCAGCGATGAGTCTCTATCTGTGTCCTTTGATGTTGGTGACTATTAAGTATCACGAAGGCTAAGTCCCATCACAAATCAGCAATCAACTATCCCGTTATCTGTCGAAACGGTAAAGATGATTTTACTACAGTCCCACTTCTGACTAATAATTCCAACCGTAAAACTTTTAAACTTCATATCGTCTTTAAGGTAACCTAGCAGCGCTTAACATGCATACTACTATTGCAAGAGTACAAGAGAGAAATGAAGTTAACATCTCCATTGCCGAGCTACATTGTAGTCACCGCAATCTTACAGCTCGATGGGGCTACAACCCTCTTCTAGGAAAAATGTTGTCTTTGGTCAATTTATGGTCTGGTGTTTAACCTTAGTAAGTAATAATTTCTTGAATTCATTCTGTTTCGTATCATATGGTATTCTTTCATTCAGTCCTCTCTTTATGATAAGCATTAGTATTTACATAACACTGTTGTTAATTAAACTGTCAAGAGTGTAAATTTTGTTGTCAGTAGCTGTCATCACTGTCAAGATGACTGACTTTTCTATTTCTTTTTGCAACAAAAGGGTGTTCGTTATGGGTTGGGCGAACGTTTGGACGGCGGAATACCGTTCCTGACCTGTACACGAAGGACA
This sequence comes from Schistocerca nitens, assembly GCF_023898315.1. Taxonomy (NCBI): domain Eukaryota; kingdom Metazoa; phylum Arthropoda; class Insecta; order Orthoptera; family Acrididae; genus Schistocerca; species Schistocerca nitens. Next base: position 544,983,342 of record NC_064615.1, read on the forward strand.
GAGTAAACGCATTTCATCCCGTCACGTTGGATCGTTCTACTGTTAAGATGGTCTCACGTACGACAAAGTTTTACGGTTACTGGGGACCGGCGGTGCTGACCATTCCCTAAACACAAACTCAGAGGTCGCCAGATCAGTTCCCAGCAAACGAAATCGTGGTCCCTCAGGTTATCGTCATTTACCTCGTCACAGGATACATGTGTTGCTCAATGAATGCTTCGCACGCCAGGAGCATTACCCTCCTAGAGGAACGTGGTTCTAGTGACATCCTTAAACTTTCTAAATAAGCTATAAGTCAGGTTTATTCGCGTCGCCAATCTTCCAACGGTCTGCTATAGTACCTGTAAGAATAGGAACCCTGTAACATAGCACACTGTGTGACCCCACATTATCTCTGATACACGACCGTAACGTAATCTTTACACAATGCTGACAGTGAAATTTGTGCTATGTAAAAAAGGTGAAGACTTACCGTTGTCTTATCACTAGTAAAATTAAACTGCTATGTTATTTTTATACTTCCTATCTTTACTAAAGCACATTCCTCTTCATTGCAGTTTACGTGGTGAAACCAAAGAGTCAATGCAAACCATACCTGTCAGATTGTCCCAGGAACTAGGAGTATTGCAAATCAGTTGGCTCAGATTGAATCGTCTGCGAGGGAGTGGAGAATAAATAGCTGGACTGCTGACTGAAGACATCTGCTGTTTCCAGAGGAGCCAAGAAACTGGAAGAGTGTCAGAACTTGACTCTTATACTTAAAAATAACCGGTCGAATCTACACATCCTATTCTGTGTCAGTTTCTGATTACTTCACGACATGCAGTAAATATCATTACTGTAAAGATTAGTACTAAAAACTTTGCATTTGTATTCTTTTTATGTTTCTGTTGTTTCTATAACAGTTGTATGCCGCCGCAATAAGAGTGTAGTTTCATGATGTCAACTGTTATATTAATCGGTAGTAGATATTTCTCTACCTACAGGTTCCCGTAAATACTGACAAACTACGGCTTCTTATTAATAACAACAAATGCAATTCATCCGTTATCTACGCTGACCTCCTATATTCCAAATGTCCACTTCCAACCCTAACACACTGCCTGCCACGAGGACACCGGCGGCCACAGCAAAGACTCACGACTGACGCCACGGCTGGGCCTTACGTGGCTTGGGAAATAAGTGAAAAATTTGTAATCCAGAAGAAATAGTGTCATATCTCACGGTTCTATATAAATTTATTGCAAGCTATTTGAAATAGTGCGCCAAGATGCGTGTTCGCATTATCGAAGTAGTAAAAGTGACCGTGTACCGTCTCAGTTACTAGATCTTGTCGATTGAAGCGTAAGTAAAGGTGCGTGCCGAAAAGTAATGCCTCTGAATCTTTATATGGGAAAACTTATAAAGCTTTTTAATTAAAATAAACTTTATTAACACTCTACATCCTCATTCTTCCTGTCACTATATTTATCCAAACAAGAGAACAGTTTCTTGATACCCTCACTGTAGAATGTTTGACTTTGTTGAAGGGGCCATAACATTATTTCTACTTGCTCCGTTTCATCACTATCAAAGTGAAACCCTCTAAAAAGTTTTCATCGAGTTTTGGAAAAAGATGACGGGCGCATGGGGCATAGTCGGGGTGTATGGAAGATGATCTCTTACCTTATATACAAGGTGTCGGGTTGATACACATGTCGCATGTACATGCTGTGTCGTTGTCATGATGAAGGAAAGTTAGCTCCATCTGTGCAAGAACTCTTCCAATTCGTCTTTTCAGTTTCTTGAAGGAATACAACAGGCAGTATCTCGAGCTCTGTTACAGTTACGTATCACACGGCCATGTCACACGCTACAGTACGTAGCCCTCGATCGGCAGGGGGTAGCAATTGCGTTATGGAATCGTGAAGGTCTACCGAGTAATATGCATGACGCGTATTAGGGTAACCTGCATTGTAAACACAATGAAAAACTCGGAGGCATACATCCCGTCTTATCAATACTTTCTTTCATTTTTTCTTGGGTAACATCAGATATCCAAAAAAAAAAGTATGATGCAAAACGAATGCTACTAAATTGTGTTACACCAATAAACAGAAAGATAAATCGAGACAGGTAAGAAAATCGTTATCAGTTAGATTAAGGAAACTATACATTAATCATAAATTTATTCTGCTCAGTACTAAAATTATATGTAAATTCCAAATGGCCACAAAACACATAATTTGCTTGATAGGAATAGACAACAGCGCACACGATTAAGAAAAAATGCAGCACGTCACGGTAGACATTTGATTTCTCATCCCAGTTCTAGACAAAAGTGTATCTACCTAACCCTAGTCCGACTCGCTGGTTAACAGAAATGCTTTTCAGAAAATGAGGCTCTAGTAATGCTGTTACTGCATGCAGCGGAGCTAAGAACAAGTAGCACTAATTCTGGGCTGAGGTGGAGCTCTCCCATTAGCTCGGTGAGACGAGAAAATGCCACGGGAATCGGAGACTCAGATGTTCAAGTTTAGTTTGCTCCAAACATTCTTTTTCAGTTAAAGCATCAAACAGTATCCAGTTGAAACCTCCAATTGTGGTACGTTATCTCTTTCTATTTGTCTTTATTTTAACATTAAGACATAACATAAACTTCTTACATATAAAACGTCTGTTTTACTCTGTCCATGAGTTAATTAAAAACAGTTGAAAATAATAGTGCGCACAATAACATCGTCCTATCCAATAAGGTACAAAAGATGCATTACGAAGGGGACAATAAATTGCACATTACGTTACACATTATAATTCCATTCTAGACATCCATCGTGCAAGCTTATCTTCACAGTTCTGGTACGTAGACACACGAACAAATTTCACTTTCGGAAAGGCGTTCAACTACCTTGCTTTTGCAAATTTCGCAACTAACTGCATCATAAGTTGCTGGAACCTACACAACACGTCTGCTTCAACTTTTGTCCAGTTTCCCTCCCTCCTCCACTCACACACCAAATTAGGCTCCAGTGGATTAATGTCGGGAGATTGTAGAGTCGAGAACATCGAAAATCCATGATTGATCCATTTCCTTGGAGATTCTTCTATTCCAATGTGTTGCACTGTACCATCGTTCCGAAACCTTAAGTGTTACTGAATACCTAGAGAAACTTTTCAAACGCATCATGTAAGAGAAATGTCATATCAAAGAAGATCAATAGAAGCGAATCCGAGCTGCAACTCGAGTGGGAATGGCAGTAATGGTAGCAGCAACAATAATCATATCCAACTACACTCTCCGAGGAGACTAAGCAATGGACAAAATGCTAACAATAATTATTACCATAATGGAAACTTTAGTAATGGTGCAGCGAGGGGCTATTTTAGGAACAGTAGGATTTTTAATCGATATAATCCAATGTATGGCAACACAGGACAGTTCTACCAACACCAGCAGAACAACAACAATAATTACACGAATCAACCAAAACAACATAGACAAAATTCACCACAACAACCGATAATCACTGAAGTAGCTGAAGAGACAAATACCAATCGTACCAACAATCAGTCAAACTAAACATGAACGCATCGTGCCCCGGAGTAGCAGTCAGGGGATCTGTTAGGGGCGAAACAGTAAAATTACAATTGTTAAGATATAATGATGGTGAGCTGTTGATTGAAGAGTTAACAAAGTATTTAATAACGTGTCATAATGACAGATCGAGTGTTCCGGTATCGGAAGTATTTGTTGAAATAGAGGAAGTTCCAACGAATGTGATATTAGACACCGCCGCTTCCGCCAATGTCATCTCAGGCGCTCTTTTTCGGAGAATTATTAGGAAGAAGAAGGTACGAATTTGGCCGTTACAGAACTGCAAAATCACCGGAGCTGTTGGAGCACGCTCTCCCAATGTTAAAATACAATCACAATTAGAGATGAAAATGGGAAATGTAGCAATAAAATGCACGTTCCTTGTAGTGGAGACGTTATTAGTGGACTGTATTCTTGGTATTGGGAGTATGCAGGAGTACGATTGTCAGATTGATTTTTTGGAAGGAATAGTTAAATTTAGATTAAATGGAGAAGAGATAGCACTGGATTTAAATAGAAAGGAAATGGTGCATGAGAAATCTTTGCGCGGTGCCATAATTCAATTAATTGACACTACAAACGGTCGTTGGAAGGAGCTTTCAGAGGATTTGATACTACAAGAGGACTTAAACCAAACAACAATGATAAAACCTAGTGAATCAAATCAGCTTACCGGAGAACAAAGGCAGCAGCTTCATTATTTGTTAGAGGCATATGAAGAGATTTTTGATGAGAAACCAGGAATTATTAAAGGGTACATTTGTTACCTACAAGTGAAGACACATCAGACTTACTGTTACACGCACTATCCGATCCCCTGGCGTTTAAAACAATCTGTTCAAAGGGAGATAAATATAATGTTAGAATGGAACTTGATTTAATAATCAACTAGTCCATATTGTTCTCCGCTCTCAGTCGTTCCAAAACCTGGAGACAATGTAAGATTAGTTTTGGATGCGAGAGAGATTAATAAAATAATAGTACCTGTAAGAACTCATCCGGAAAATATAGATGAATTAATTCAAAATTTCCAGGATGTTTCGTATTTAACTAGTGTTGATTTGAGAAGTTCGTACTGGCAGGTCCAAATGGATGAAGAATCTAGGAAATATACCGCATTTATCCATGCTGGGAGAAGTTACCAATTTAGAGTTGTCCCGTTCGGACTTTATATTAGTGCCGGAATATTTATTTCAGCGTTGGATTATGTTCTTGGACCAGAAATGCGTAGTCGTATAACTGTGTTTGTTGACGACTTATTAATAGCCACGAAAACATGGGAAGAGCATTTGCATATTTTGGAAAGGATTTTTGCTGCTTTCAAGAAAACCAGAATTACAGTAAACTTACAAAAGTGTCATTTTGCTTTACTACAAATTAAGTTCTTAGGACATATGATAGATGCGAAAGGTATTCTGCCTACCGAGAAGAAGGTAAGTGCAATTCAAAATTTTCCACTACCACGGAATAAAAGACAGCTGAAGGGATTTATAGGTATGGCATCGTTCTACCGTCGTTTCATAAAGACTCAAGCCATGAATTCTGAGGCATTAAACGGGCTTCTACGGAAGGATGTGCCATGGCAATGGACTGAAGAATGTCAACTAGCTTTTCGAGACATTAAAGACCAACTCGTTAACGCATCCTTATTATGTCACTCTGATATGAATTGTGAGTTCTGTCTGTCCACGGATTCATCGGATGTTGGATTAGGTGCTTGTCTCTTCCAAATAAGGAAAATAAAAGGTGTACCAACATTCTGTCCGATAGCATTTGCTAGTTGAGTGTTATTGCCCTGTGAAAGAGCCTATACGACAACAGAACTTGAAGCACTTGCGGTTATCTGGGCATTCAAGAAGTTTAGCTATTATTTATATGGTTCGTAAACGATTGTGTATTGTGACCATCAATCACTAACCTTTTTGCAAACATGTAAATTATTACATTCTAGACCGTCACGTTGGACAACGACACTACAACAGTACCAATTTAAAATTATTCTTGTGGCCGGCAAATAAAATATTATTGCGGATGCACTGTCAAGATCATCAGAAGGTTTAACGCCGGAAATAAAAGCAGTAAATACTTCGGATTTTCCATTATTACTGTTGCAGGACAATATCTACAAGACTTATTATGTACATCTTTGTAGAGATATGGGAAATTTATAACGAAAAGACCCTCGATCGAAGAAGATAATTCAGCTAAAGGAACAACAAAATTCAAGGACTAGTTTAGATCATTATAAATTAGTAAATGGAGTACTATTCTTCAGATGTGGGAAGGACAACAATCCACGGTGGTGTGTATGTATCCCGAAGGAATATGAGGAAAAATTAATTTGGTTTACCCACTTATTATGGGGACATTTTTATGTAATTAAATGTGCCAATAAAGTAGGAGCATACTGTTATTTTCCGAATATTCGGAGGAAAGTGCACCAAACAATACAAAACTGTTTACTCTGTCAAAAGGCAAAACCGGATAATAGAAGTAGTAAGCATGTTCTCCATTCAATTATTCCACGAGAGCCAAGGGCGTTAATTTCGTGTGATATCTGCGGCCCTCTCCCACGATCAAGAGGAGGAATCAAATTCATTGTTGGATTCTTTGACGTGTTTACAAAATATGTAAAACTATATCCGTTAAAGTGTGCTACTGCCAGAGTTGTTGTACTGAGATTGGTGCGTGACTATCTTCCGCATGTAGGTTTACCGAAATCCATAATTACAGATAATGCCAGAATTTTTACTGGATTTAAATGGAAGCAAACATTAACACAGCTTGGTATTCGACAAATTTTGACATCATGTTACCATCCACAAGGTAGTCCAATAGAACGAGTTTTCCGAGAATTAAACCGATTTATGCGTACGTACTGTCACAGTAAACAAACATCATGGGCTGATTATTTGTCATAATTTGAACAAATATTTAATAATCTGACACATACCTCAACTAACTTTACTCCAACAGAGCTTATGTTTAGTCAGATTGAAAAGAACTTCTGGATAAACCATCTGCCAAAGTATGAAGACCAGAATTTAAAATGGGAGGAAAAGATTCGACTCGCACTTGTCAATTTAACTAAAAAGGCAATACAACGGAAATTGACATATGATAAACGGATTCACCGGATCCAGACGTTTCATCTTGGAGAAAAGGTTTTATTGAGGCGACACATCCATTCCTCGAAACTGATGAAGAACATAAAGAAATGGAATCTTATTTATAGCGGACCATATGTTATTGTAAATATACCAAATCCTGGATCATACTTGTTGGCATATCCCAAATCGAAAAGAATAAAGGGATTATTCCCGCATAATGATATTAAGAAATTTTTTGAAGGATCGTAGATCTGTGATACCAAATATGGAGAAGAATTTAGAGTGGAATTTGACTATGAGTCGAACGTGTATATAAATATCAAGAAGTTTATGTTGTCTAAAGGGTAAGAGACAGTGAGATTGCTCCTGTAATAGGTTAAGAGACAGTGAGATTACTCCTGTGATAGGTTAAGAGACAGTGAGATTACTCCTGTGATAGGTTAAGAGACAGTGAGATTACTCCTGTGATAGTTTAGCACAAAATTTTAAGATAGGTAGAAGAATTTGTTAATTACTAGTGTTTGTAAGTGTGGACTATGAGCAGAAGCCATAGTGATATACAATGAAAGTGCATCCACATTTCCTCAAGACACGGCATTTGTGTGAGAATTGGTGGTGGTGGTGGTTAGTGTTTAACGTCCCGTCGACAACGAGGTCATTAGAGACGGAGCGCAAGCTCGGGTTAGGGAAGGGTTGGGAAGGAAATCGGCCGTGCCCTTTCAAAGGAACCATCCCGGCATTTGCCTGAAACGATTTAGGGAAATCACGGAAAACCTAAATCAGGATGGCTGGAGACGGGATTGAACCGTCGTCCTCCCGAATGCGAGTCCAGAGTGCTAACCACTGCGCCACCTCGCTCGGTGTGTGTGAGAATTGCCTGTGAAACTTGTACAATGCGGGATATGTAGGTAAATACGCTGTGTGTATGATGTGCGCTGTTCGCGGGAGAAAACAAATGAACTGTGATATGGAGCAACAGTCGATAAGGTTACTGCTGCAAACAATTGAAGAAACTCTCTGGTTGCGCGAGAGAAAATTATTAAAATTTTAGATTTTTCATTATGCCTTCTCTACCAGGAGAATTAACTCAAGAATATTAATTAACATTTTAAGAATAGCAGTTTGTGTGTTTCATATTATGGACATAATTGGTGAAATATATTTCCATAAATGTTCATGAGAGGATGAAGAAGATTCTGCGAGTGGATGATTTGTTAAATGAACATACGTCATCATTAATGATATTTATTTGGAAGTGGATCTATAAATCAATTAATTATAAGAATAATGAAAATTTTTCAGAGAATTTTTTTCTAGAAATTATTCCTTTTGTGGAGTCAGTGTCATATGCCTATGTTTAAAATATTTCATCAGGTGTAAACTTAAATTTTATCCATAATTTCGTAATTGAAAGCAAACCTCCGACAGATTCAGTGCTCTACTTCCACCTGCACTATAACAAAACGAAGATTAGATTTTTTTAAAAAATTGAGAGGAATACATTCGATATGAGCTATAACAAAATTTAAATGCCCACAGTCTATTTGGCAATATTTTGGACAATCAGCAGTTGTAATTGGTATTGAGGACTACAAACAATTTCGCAATTGTCAGGACTGATGGATGTTCCAGTCTAGTACAGATGGAAGAATGTAAGAATCCACTCCGATTTTGAGTTCAACGATGAAATATGGACTTCGTTGACTTAATCCACTCTCTTCCAGGGATTTATTCAGTCAGAACCTTTTCTTATTCCACTTTAAACCTGTTTCATGTTCACGTCCCTGAACATCTGTTCCTGAGATCATCTTCCTGTTTGTACGGCAAATTACCAGCATCTATCCTGTACCATAAGCCATCGCCTGTCCTACGTGCCGACTCCACCAAACGCTGTACGTCGCCTACCCGGTGTCCGTACCCAGTGTTCCTGTTCCATCGACTTCACAACGAGATCGCCGGCTACATCGTCGAAAGAAGAATTTTGAAAAATTTTTTGAGCAATATTGTAAAATTGTTTTTGTCTATGAGGCATTTTTCCTTCGATCTACTCTATGGAGCTTCTATATATTTCAGTATTACTGGATTTAGGCTTTCCTATCTTCTTTCATACCTGAGCTGGGTTCTAGTCTTCCGGGTTTTCCAGGGTTTCCCTGTGAAGGCCAGTTCCCAAATGGGACGACCTTTTTCGTAATTACACCAATCTACATCTTCCCTGGTTATGTACTCATGATGCGGGTATACCCCGGTACATGTAAAAGCTACAGCTTAGGTATTCACGTAACTTATTGTCTTAACATGTTACCCATACTCTCTATAGTAAAATTCTACTAATTCTAAATATTCCTCTTTTGAATAAACAACCCATCACATTTTTTCTGTTAGCTCTCAAAGTGTATTATCATTAACTTTGCTCGCTGCGAGGGGCAATTGTAATATCTGTTTATATTCCATGAATTTTTCTGATACAATTCTACCCGTGGATGACGTTTACAAATTTTCTATCTTCATAATCGCAGAATCCATGCGCAAAATAGTTTCATGCAATAGCTATGCCATGAGCGCATAATTATTCTTTGTAGTACTCTCTCTGATGGTTGTTAGACATAAAAAACAAGGAAAGCTTCGGAGATTGTCTTCGTGCCGATTAGGCTGAGCTTTGTTTTGAAGAACTGTAATCTGATTATTGAGATTTATCACAGAAGATAACTGATGCGAACTGTACGATTAAAAAGGAAATATATATATAGATTGCTCCTTCATACAAAAGGTGTGTATTTGACGTTTGAGAATTAATGATATTTATCGATATATTGCGTGGTTGTTAATCAGAAGAGAACTTCCGAAAGACTGTATACGAACTTGTATTTAATAATCCAAGAGCTCCATTACTTCTTCGGAAGGTTAAACTTCATCAAAGCCAAATATGCGCTTGATCTGAGGTTTCCCGACTGATTATACAACGCTCCCAAAATTACGAGGCATTTTATTTGTACAGATTAGCAGACTGCCGCAAAGCGCGAGCCTGCAGAGAAGAAGAATCATCACCTGATTTCATTGTAACAAGTAAAATTTCAGAATCAATTTGAGTGACTGAGCTATGACTGTGTTTCCTATCATGAATAATTGATTGCTAGAACGAATTGAGAGCTACATAATCACGTAGATAGGAGGAAAAATTACAACTGCAATTATTCTCGTATTTTACGTCGTGAGACCATCCTTCATAGCCAGGAGTGGAGGAGTTAGGCAGAGCACAATGCTGTAAAATTTCGCTTGCTATGAGTAGCTTGGTTGCCAGGGAAGTGTGCCTGCTTTGTTTCCTGATACCAGTCTCGGCGGAGGATACGTTTTTATCTGTTTTGTGGCACCGCTAAAAGAAATCAAATCGAAAATCAATATGCAAATTTTATTTATTTTATTTATGGCATGCCACATTATTGTACCACTTAATTGTGACATGGGACAGCAAGTAAACACAGTTTCTTTCAGTGTCCAGACTGAATAATACCTTAGTAATTGAATGTAATGCAGCCACGCTGTTTGTACAGATACCTTATGTTTTACTAAAATCGACTTTCGTTTTATGACTATGGTGGTGGTATGAATTTCATTTGAATTAGTACAATATATATTTTCATAGCGGTGACCGTTATTGCATTACACACAACATAAAATATCACCATTAAACGGAAAACATTCGGGTAAAGCTAAGTAATTTAACAGTTCCGCACCTGTATAAATCTACTGGCTGTTAGTTAAAAATGATAAACATTAAAATATAAAGATAGGGATATTGATTTTGATGGATAGGAAGAACCTGAACTTGAAGGTGGCTATTCAAACACTACTCGACGTCCATCTCCAGAGCAACAGCAGCAGTCCAGTCAAATTGAGTACGATCTATCTGCAAGCAAACCGTCGAAATCCATTGTAATAGAAGATATTGACGACAGCTTGCTAGAAAACACTGATGAAAGCTGTGGCAGTCGTGACTTCAATTCCTGTAGCCAACTAGCGAGATACTATAAGCGCATTAACACGTTCGCTGCGGCTGACGCTTATAAGCGTTTCCGCGATCAACACGCCAGAGCGGCTGACGCTCATAAGCGTTTCCGCGATCAACACGCCAGAGCGGCTGACGCTCATAAGCGTTGCCGCGATCAGCAAGCCAGTGCGGGTAACACTTATAAGCGGTGCGCTCGCTAGCTGAGTTCTCACTAGGGGAGGTCGCCAACTGGGACACGCCGATTTCGTCCGAATTGTTTCTAGAAAGAGGTGGGACTCCACATAACGTGCCCGAAATATTTCGCCTGAGTTGGCCATAGGAAAGGAGAACATGCTCTCGAAAGTTGTTCCGATAGCACTATAGGAGGCTATACCCTATTTAGCGCTCTGTTCGTCGTTATTGGCGTAGAGTAATGGTCAAGCGCATTGCTCACGAAACAGGCGACTTGGGATGAATCCCAGGTCCGTCCTGATTTTTTTTTTCTCATTTTTATTTTACTTCGTATCTTCAGAGTGTTCGGTTATTTACGGTAGATGTATATTTCTATCGTCAAGTCAAAAATCTAATTAAAAGATTACAAAGTGCCCCTGAATAACTCCAACAACAGCGAGAGGTATCATCAAGAGAAGATGCAATTAAAATACATTCGACCGTGCTGCATCAATTCAGTGCTCTTGTGGACACCCCTATGATCTAGTACGCTTGGTTTGCATCCAAACTATTAGAGGAAACACCTTAGTTTTAAAACTTGAATTAAGTGTGGTTTCCAATGAAGCATGTTGCAGAGAAATGTAACTGCTCAAACAATGCCTTCATAAAATGTGCCTAGAGTGAAACATATATGTTTCACATGTTTCTATGATATGTCACCATAAAAATGGCAAAACTTCTACTGTCGTAATGAATAAAAAGTAGCGCACGTAATCACAAGAATCTTTAAAATCTTTATTTTCATTAAAACTTTCGCCTAGTTATATAAATATACTACTTGAATGTATTTAAATTCTACGGTAAATAGTTGAAAAATCTGACGAAACCAAGGAAAATAAGAATGAAAACAATTGAAAAAATTAGGAAGCACCTGGGATTGATTCCAGGTCGACTGTTTCGTGAGCAATGCGCTTGACCATTACGCTACGCCGTCAACATGTTCGCTGCGGCTGACGCATATAAGCGGCGCGTTCACTAGCAGAGTTCTCAGTTTAGTTTGTTCGGCTGTGCACTCGTGTTAGTTCAAGTAACCAACGACATATCACGTAACGTGTTCCTGTCTGCAGTTGTGTGTTTTCGTTTTTTGTCGTCTGTGTTGTGCATTGTTTGCAATGGCGGCGACTGAACCGACACCGGGGCCTTCGAACGCGAAAAAGTGTAGGAAGAGTGACCAATATACTGACCATGAGTTACTACGTGTGTTAGAAGATAGTGATGTAGAGTTCAGAGAGGACGAACCAGATGAGGGTGACTGGCATTTGGAGACTGCAGAAACAGACCACAGTGATGACAGTGTGGAAGCAGAACTGTCCAGTATGTTTCGTGACAGTTCGGAATCGGACGATACGGGCGACGATGATGAGGAAATCGCCGACGATAAAGAACCAGCGCTCGCAGAGGTAAGCAAACCAGGTGTTACGTGGCATGAAGAACCACATGGGATGCAGTATCACCCGTTTACGAAAGCAGAATGTTTGCTGATGAAGCCTGCTGGCAATACGCCAATGGATTTCTTTAGGCTACTGGTTACAGATGACATACTGCAGCTCATAGTTGACGAAACAAATGATAACGCACGGAATATATTTGCGAGCGCAAATACACAAGAGGGCTCTAGAATTAGTAATTGGAAACCCGTAAGTATAGAAGAAATACTTGTCTTCCTGGGGATTTCATTACATATGGGTAATGTCAAATGTGCCCGACTACAAGACTACTGGAAGAGGGATCCGCTGTTCGAAAATAAAGGAATAACGATGAGTATGAGCAGAGACAGATATTTGCTGATCTTACGCGCATTGCATTTTGCAAAAAATCCAGAGTCAGGAGAACCGAAACCAAATGATCGACTGTATAAGATACGCCCTATATTGAATTATTTCAACAACAAAATGTGTAATGTGTATTATCCAGGTAGGGATCTCTCTTTAGATGAATCAATGATTCTTTGGAGGGGACGATTGTCATTTAGACAATACATAAAAAACAAAAGAAATAAGTATGGCATCAAATTGTACATGCTAAATAACCCAGACGGCTTCATCAATAAATGCGCTGTGTACACGGGGATGCGTGGTGATATGGGGGGAAAAGGGCATGCTGAAAAGATAGTATTGCATTTGTTAGAAGAGAAGGTGAATGTTGGCCATCACATTTACATGGACAATTTTTACAACAGCTTTGCCTTAGCTAAAACCCTGTTGAATGCAAAAACACATTGCACCGGGACACTAAGGGTAAATAGGAAAAATACCCCTAAAGACGTGGTATGCGCCAAGCTGGGGAAAGGGGACACCATAGCACGATATTCGGACGGGGTAATGATCGGCAAATGGAAGGATAGACGAGAGGTCTCCTATATTTCCACAGAATACCCCAATACAATGGAACGTGTGCAGAATGCACGCCAGCAAATAGTCGCGAAACCACTGCCAATTATCAGATATAATAGTTGTATGTCTGGGACCGATAGGCAGGACCAGATGTTGTCTTATTATTTATGTGAACGAAAGACAATCCGCTGGCCAAAGAAACTATTCTTCCATGTAGTTGACATGCTAATGTTCAATGCACATTACCTATATAATAAATACTCAGGGCATAATATGACTTTGTATGATTATAGAATACAAATAATAAAGGGACTACTTCCACCAATGGACGTTACAAAAGGTGTGCGTAACAAATGTAAAGACACACATGTTGTGCAAAAGCGGGACGCAACGGAAGGGACGAAGCAAGTTATGCGGAAGCGATGTAAAACGTGCGCGGCACGGGGCAAGCGTACGGATACACCATACGTGTGTATAACGTGTCCAAACCAACCTGGATTCTGTTTGAACTGCTGCACAATTACACATCCATAATGTAATGGGACGTCGTATCTACAGAGGAAGATCTGTTTGTGTTTGATTTGTAAAGTGTTTGTTTTATTTGATAGCCATGTAAATATAGTTACATTGGTTGCTCAGAATATGATGTTTCTGTACAGTACCGTATGTGGACTTATTTGTGGTTTGCTATAAAAACATCACCTCTACACCTTGAAAACGTATTTGTTACTAGCTGCAGTGCCCGGCGTTGCCCGGGTGTGTATTCATTCCTGTCTTATTTTAGTCCATCTGCTTCTTCTCTCTCTGTCCATCGCCTCCTGTTCTATCGCTATCTATTTTCCATTCATCTCAGTTCCGTTTTCACACAGGTCAATCTTCATGACATAATATTTCCTGTACTATGTGTCCCACAAGAATATAATTTTCCATGTTCCCCGGGAAGAATATTAGGAAACTGCAAAATGAGTTGCGAATGGAGTTGGTATTACAGACGTAATACATTACAACCACATGCATAGTGGGACGGATTTTCGTGCGTTTCATAGCTTTGACGTCATATCTCCTGTACTACGTGTCATACTATGATATAATTTCAAAGCTACATTTAGTGGTATATATGCATATCCTCTGCAATATTCGTCGCGAATAGCTTTAGTAGTAATGACATAATAAATAGAAATCACAAACCTGATGTTGCGGTTATTCAAGAACAGAATTGTTTATGACGTCATATCTCCTGAACTATATATCGTAAGTAGTTTTTGCTACCATAGCAAATGATTCATTACCTTAGAGAAGATTTGTACCAAATTTGATTGAAATCGGTGTACTAGTTTAGGAGCAGATGTGGAATATCGTCACATGATGCGGCCGTTTTTGACGAATTACATTGTTCATGACGTCATATCTCCTGACGTATGTGTCGTATGTGGTTCTTACCCCTACAGTGATAGTTTTCCGATAATAGGAATATGTGTACCAAGTTTCGTTGAAATCGGTCCAGTAGGAGGAGATGTGGAACATACATACATACACATACAGTCATTTTTATAATATGTATATATTTGTGATTGGGTTTCCATAGCACCACATTGCAGACGAGTCCTGTTTCTTTTTCTTCGTTTTATAAATCTTTTGGTGTTTTCCGACTAATTCTTTTTCAATGGAGTGGATTTGTCACTTGTGTGAATTGCATTTTCTGTCCAGTTAGCAATACAATAAATAAATAAGGGGCTTTGTTAGAATTGTTTGCAATAAATGCATGTAACGCTTATAAGCGACAGACAGCAGGCAGCATTTATCACATGATCGGCATGCAGCTAAAGTGTACTTGTATTTCTATATCTAGCACCTCTTCCGCAGACGTTATATTCGTTGCCAATATTACGTTCGTGCACAACATGAATTTGTCGCAAAACTAGACATTAGTCTTGCGATCAAAATTTAGGCGTGTTCATAATTTGTATTCAGCCAGGTATGGATTACGAAATATAAATTCCAGCAGTATCTTATTATAACTTGAAACTGCTGACTTCCCTTGCAGAACAAAGTTTTATTCATCCATAAGAATTATGAAAAGATACAGTGGCGAGCTAAGTCGGTAACTATGTAAAGTTATTTCCTCGAAATAAAAATCATAGAAGGCCGTGCGGCTGCAAAGAGAAGTGATTGCAGCGCTCCTGGCAGCTAGCCCCGAACTGTTTTGACTGAGTGGAACGCTGCGCCTCTGGTAGCCAGCGTACGAACTCCAAACGAATCAGCTGGCGGCATCTAGTTTATTCGCCACAAACTTACAGGTTTCGCAGGGCTATGATTTCAGCTCTCAGCGCACGTGCGCTTACAAGCGTCCGCCTCGCGCGTTAGCGGCTCGCACTGGCGACCGCAGCGAACGTGTTAAAAGGAAATTATATAACCGATAAATTGTAAATTGTGTGTATAGTGAAAGGCAGCAGGAGATCTTTTGAAAGAAAGCTGACTGTCCCAATTGAGAGCTCTGAAAGAGCATGTGGTATCACAGTCTGATAGAGAGAGGTCGTGTAGATCTACAGTTCACTGTTGGCATCTGCAGATGTGGGCACTCGAAGCGTCTAAATTGGTTGACTTAGACAATTTCAAAGCTTCGAATTCTTTTATCGACAGTCTTGGAGCTGAGTATCGCAACTCATCTAGGCATTTTACTACATTTGTCACACAGAAAGACACAAAAGCCGTTATTAGTGTACGTCAGATGTCACAACAGTTTGTGGAAGAGGTAAACGTGTTTATGACAGTGCAGGGTGAGGAGACAGAAAATGTTTGGAACAGTGACCAGAGCCAATTCCAGTACGAAATGTCTTTACCATCTACACTGTGCCACAACCAGGGAAAACTACAGCTGATGTGTTGTAGTTCTCTACATAGTTCTACCCACACATACACAACTGATGTCGCTTTATCAATGACAGACGGACTAGCAAACAAGTTACACATCTGTTTTCAAGAGGCAAAAGGCACTGTTGCCCCCAATATCTCAAAGGAACTTGATACAACTTGTCCAAGAAACATTCATACGGAAGCAAGAAAGTAGAACAATGACCAAAGAGCACCATGAAATGATTTGTAACTTCAGTCCGTGGCGAACACGTGCAAGTGAAAGGAACCTGTTGTTGCGTATTGGTGAGGGTATAAGCTCCGTACTCGTCTAGGTGCAAGTTTTCCTAACAAAGAAGTTACGCTGAATATATTCCACTGAAATCAACATTCACTACCCTCTCTTGATGTTTACATCTTCCGCCAGTATAAGCTCTACATCAGAAGGATTGGTGAGTATGTAGGACTACAATGTTCGAAAACACAAGCGAAGATTCCCCTAAGTTTGTAATGTTACACTTCGCTCTGTGATGTACTATCAAGTTTCTGCAACAGAGTACATGCATATGTTGCAATATACTTTCAAAAGGCCTGTTATGACACTGACATACCCACATTATGATTAAAAATTGTAATTAAAGTCACTTTTGTTACTGGACTGATTGAATACGAGAGTGATTTTGAATATAGAAACGTGGCTTTAGTGAGGTACTGACCTTGTTCTCTTTCACATTGTTTGAAAAACTCCCGCATCTGCAGAATGAGGATTAGTATAAGCACTATCAGGTGTGTAGGATGTGTGTGTTTTGAGCTATATGATTACTTTGGGCAGAGTATTTTTGCAGTGTTGACTGAAAATGCATGTTACACTGACGTCATTGAATTAGGTGTTAATGTTCTTCCAATTCCCTATTTACCTTTTACTTACATCATGTTACTTTATTTCTCTCTAAAAAAATGCTACATGTGGTAGAACACAACCTTCTGCATAGAAATTATACTGACCACTGGTTTTTCTACAATCGGGTGTTATTTTAAACATGGTTCTGTGCGGTTCCGAAACTTCGTTGTCAAAGCTATTTCTTGTTAGTCAAAAGTACAAAAGTAGCCCACCACTTTGTTAACGAAACAGACAAAGAAGAAGCAATTAAAAGCTCATCAACAAAATGGATATTATACTGTTAATGGGGATGTAGTCAAAGGAAGTCTACATTCGTGGCGTCCTATTCATGTTCCGCAGGGGCTGTGGGAATAGAAGTGCGTGTGCTCTGTAAGAAAGGAGTGTTTGACATTTGCTGTACCAACAGTAAATACGAAGACCTCTGCAGAAGTTTTCACAGAGTTCATCTTTATTGACAAATCTGTCCACTTATTTGATACAGAGAGAGAGGTAGTTCCAGATGAGAAACGATAGTGAAATTCTTCAGTAAAACTTAACAGGATGTCGTCTCTGCCATGATTGCTTCCAGGTAACAGTTAACATGTCGTCAAAATGTTTGGTTTACTTTGTTTTTAATGTTATTAATTTCGTCTTCTTCGTGAAGACACCCAAAGAAAAAAAATAGACTTACTAATGGAGAAAATCTCTCCAAATGTCTTTCTCAGACCACTGATTAAAAGATAGTAAGTATATAACCATTCGAAAGAAGCAGTAGGAACGTAAACGGTAGCAGGATACGTAAAAAAATACAGTGACATCGGAGTTTGCTGTTTGCAAGATCTGAACGCTGTGAACCGATGTTGATTGTTATTCATAGTTCTTCGCTAGGTATAGGAAGAGCGAACGGATATTCGTCTTGTTGCAAGACCTTTGGGGAAGTGCCATGCAACTTAAATTGACCATGGTCTTAAATCTGTATGGCCCACAACGTCTCTGTGCACGAGTTTCAAGTCTATGTTACTTATTTCAAAAATGTTTTTTCACGTGGCTGATTTCTGTTCCTCTAGAACCATCTTCAGATCTGCAAATTTAGGTTACAGGATGCAGCATGTGAAGGTTGCTGTGTGCGGAAGGGTACTACTGTAACCGAAATTTGCGTATCTGAAGATGGTTCTAGAGGGAAGGAAACCAGCCAGGTGAATAGACATTTTTGCAATCAAGACAGATTATAAATAGCATTTTATAAAACGTGATTGCGGTGTACCACCAGATATTATGTCTGATTTTGCAAAATGCGAGGTTCAAGGCATTTAAAAAAATTTATTTCACTTCATTTTTCTAAGGACAATGTGACATAATTAACTACATATATATCTAATATGCTATTTACACTAAAACCCAAAACAATTAAACATTTATCATGTGAAGTACGTATGTGTACCTCTGTGGAGCTGTTAGTGATGTGTGAAGCATCGGCTCTTTCTCGTTCCTTGTGTGACTTTCCCTCTACCAGAAGGGTAGGGGACAAGGTTATAATACGAAACAATTTACACATTTTCGCTTCTAGCCAGCTGGGTATTTGATCTTTAAAATATTTCCTTATTTCTTATCCACTTTTTATGTGCTCCAGTCTTTTTCTGAATTACAAAATTTACTCCGCCAAACTGAAGGATTTACCATTTCCCAAGTCATAACATCGTCCAGTGTTAAATTATTACTTATTAAGGCGCACGAGCTACGCAGTATTCCGAAACCGCCAGTACTTTATATAGGATGCCTTTCCTAAAGAGTCGTTACGTGCCCTTTCTCTAGAGGTTTGCAAGATATTTGCCATTTTCGTTTTGAATTGTGTAGCTAGACTCAATCCTAACAAATAATGCTCGTCTAGTCTTTCATATGACTTCTAGTATCTACAGAAGGCGTCGGTTGGTTCTTCTTGACACGCAAAACGGTATTTTAAGGAGGGGAATCTTACGTGTCCATATGATATTGCGCTCCCAAATTTAATCCACTGCAAAATATACGTATAACTTTGCTTAACAGTCCGTAACTGATGAATTAACCGTATATTTCAAATAGATTTAATGTATTACACAGGACTTCAAGGTATAGATCTCGAAAAAACTACAAATGCTGCAAAAAACACAACCTCACGTCTAAGACTAATAAAAAAATATAGAAGATGGTGGAAACTGCTTACATAGTCTCTAGAGTACACTCCCTCATATGATTCTAAGGTTGGTAACTAGACTGTAGTATCTAGGTACTGAAGTTCCTGGGCATGCAATCCTCTAGGCACAAGAGTTTCCTCTTAAAAATGGAGAGCTCTTTATACTGGACGGTGGATGATATAAACGATCACTGACTTCTGTTCACCTCCTTTCATCAGGATTCGAGCCGTACTGCATTAAAAGATAGGCCTTATTGAGAGAAAAAAAAATCCTTTCTTGTCTGTGCCTAAATTGAGTTTTACTAATGTTAATAGGTATTATCAGCAATTTCTATAAAGTCGCTTTAGTAGAAATTTGTCTTCTCATAGCGGATTTGACAAATACTACCCCTAAGACGTGTATGAAAATATCAACCCAATTGTGTTGCTGAGCTGTGGCAGTTAATGTCCCTGGACAAACATCTTTTCGTTTCCTCGCCTCTACTATAGTAACACACAACGCAAAAAAAGGAAATGCAGAAAAAAGCAAACTAAGCGACCCAGTATGGTAAGCAGTTTTATTGGATACTATAGTTGTAATGCTGATAATACGAGGTGCATTCAAGTTCTAAGGCCTCCGATTTTTTTTCTCCAGACTGGAAAGAGATAGAAACATGTGCATTGTTTTAAAATGAGGCCGCGTTCATTGTCAATACGTCCCAGAGGTGGCAGCACCGTACGGCAGATGGAATTTTACCGCCAGCGGCGAGAATGAGAACTGTTTTAAATACTTAAAATGGCGACGTTGTCCTTAGTTGAACAGCGTGCAATCATTCGTTTTCTGAATTTGCGTGGTGTGAAACCAATTGAAATTCATTGACAGTTGAAGGAGACATGTGGTGATGGAGTTATGGATGTGTCGAAAGTGCGTTCGTGGGTGCGACAGTTTAATGAAGGCAGAACAATGTGTGACAACAAACCGAAACAACCTCGGGCTCGCACAAGCCAGTCTGACGACATGATTGAGAAAGTGGAGAGAATTGTTTTGGGGGATCGCCGAATGACTGTTGAACAGATTGCCTCCAGAGTTGGCATTTCTGTGGGTTCTGTGCACACAATCTTGCATGACGACTTGAAAATGCGAAAAGTGTCATCCAGGTGGGTGCCACAAATGCTGACGGATGACCTCATGGCTGCCCGTGTGGCATGTTGCCAAGCAATGTTGATGCGCAACAACAGCATGAATAGGCCTTTCTTTTCGTCGGTTGTGACAATGGATGAGACTTGGATGCCATTTTTCAATCCAGAAACAAAGCGCCAGTCAGCTCAATGGAAGCACACAGATTCACCGCCACCAAAAAAAATTCGGGTAACCGCCAGTGCTGAAAAAATGATGGTGTCATGTTCTGGGACAGCGAGTGCGTAATCCTTACCCATTGCGTTCCAAAGGGCACTACGGTAACAGTTGCATCCTACGAAACTGTTTGAAGAACAAATTCCTTCCTGCACTGCAACAAAAGCGTCGGGGAAGGGCTGCGCGTGTGCTTTTTCACCAAGACAACGCACCTGCACATCGAGCTAAGGTTACGCAACAGTTTCTTCGTGATAACATCTTTGAAGTGATTCCTCATGCTCCCTACTCACCTGACCTGGCTTCTACTGATTTTTGGCTTTTTCCAACAATGAAAGACACTCTCCGTGGCCGCACATTCACCAGCCGTGCTGCTATTGCCTAAGTGATTTTCCAGTGGTCAAAACAGACTCCTAAGGAAGCCTTCGCCGCTGCCATGGAATCATGGCGTCAGCGTTGTGAAAAATGTGTACGTCCGCAGGGCGATTACGTCGAAACGTAACGCCAGTTTCATCGATTTCGGGTGAGTAGTTAACTAGAAAAGAATTGGAGGCATTAGAACTTGAATGCACCTAGTACGTATGACATAGCCAATGATAACAGATCCTTTCAAGTACAAGGAGAGTCAATCTGCTTCTAATTGCTGCAACCAGAGTACACTAAACGGAAACTCAGGAGGGAACTTAACGATAACAGTCAATGATGCCATCGGGTGTCTAAACATATATAAATAGAAATATAACGCAGGGAGCAGTATTAGCTTTTGTCGCGTAAAATGAAGGCTGCTTTGTTGCTTGTTGCTGGTAAGTATTGGCAGAATATATCTATCATTCACGTTAAAAAAATTTTCTTACCTCCATTTTACATAATTTCTCATGTATTAATTCGTGTGAAAAGCAATTTCCATGTATTGGAAGATGGTTGTATGGTCGAAACACGCAAAAAAAATAATCAAGAAGACTTTAAAACGCATATCTTATTTCGAATGAGCACTTTGTTAATCTTCGTTGTTGTGAAGCTTATATCGTCTACTGTAAGCTGTTTGATATATCGAATCATCTGCAGAGTGCAGTAAGTAACTGAGTAAACCAGTGGGACCACATTATTGTTGTATCACAACATATTACTCGCATATATTCTCCTGTGTATAAAACAGTTGCGCAATAAATAGAAACAAAGCATCTAATACGAAGATCGATGCTTACCGCTAGTATTTAGACAGTTACAACCCGATTGTTATTGCACGAGTATTTGCTGTGTACAACAACCTTATAAAAGTAAAAAAAAAGAAAGGTAACGGTCGGCAGTCTTACTGTAGAAAGCTGTGATTATGTATCACAAAGTTTTACGAATGAATTCACAAATCACAATAAAAGGTTTTCCATCTCCAAATCGATTGAAAGCTGAATTTGGTAAATAGGTAATGACACTGAATTCACGCAAATACTGGACAACAAAGGTCATGCGCGAGTTTAGATGTAAAAAACACCCTTTAAATGAACACTAAAGACGTAAATCTGTGATGAAATAATTTTAATAAAAATTTTAATTGCGACTAGATTCATAGATACTATATTGCGTCAGATTGTTCGCAACTCATCACTCCGCCCGTTCTTACGCCAACGACATTATCGTTACATCCCTGACATTGCCAGAGTATTTACTACAACGACTTGACATAATTATTTGTTATTTATTCTTCCTGCATATACGAGGGCTATTCCGAAAGTAAGGTCCGATAGGTCGCGAAATGGAAACCACGGTAAATATCAAAAATGTTTTATTTGCAACAGTTAGATACACCTTGCAGCTACTTATCTCCATAGTCGCCGACCCGACTTAGACGTGTATCGTAGCGTTGTACCAACTTTCCCATACCCTCGCTATAGAAGGCAGCCGCCAGTGCTCTCCGCCAATTCTCTACGCTGGCCTACGGCTCGTTGTCTTGTGCCGAAATGTTGTCTTCATAACCAGCGGTTCATGTGACCTGAGCTGAAACTCAGAGGGAGACAATTACGGGCTGTATTGTGGGTAATCTCACATTTCCATTTGAAAACGATGCAGGAGCATCTTCATTGCCCCTGCAGAATGCGGCTGAGAATTGTCTTGAAGACGAAACAGCACAACAGTTATGTAATGTTAGCTGCATAGCTTCAGGGGAAATTTCTCACCAGGCCCCCGTACTTGGCGGCAGACACTATTTTCTAGACATCTTTACGCACTCACTGCGAGCTCAGAAATGAGAAGAGCGACGTGATGCTAACTGGGGTTATACTAGAGACACTACCCAACACATCTGTGCAAAACTTTATCGGATTTTCATAGTCGTTTCCATTTCGTGACCGATCGGACCTTACTTTCGGAATAGCCCTCGTATTACAGTCTCATAAAATATCATTTATGATTAAATTCCCAAGTACATACAGTTCCAAAAATGGTTTTAAATTTATGAAAGCAAGTAGCTGGAAAATAAGTGCGGCACTGTGTCGTAGTTTTACAAGCTATTACATACGACCTGCACTTGTGAGACATCTCTACAGGAGGTGATCAAAATTGAGTTTGGTATTTTCTTTGTGAAACAGTAGGCATCAATTTTCTGGCAACACCAGAGAAAACTCAAAAGTTTTTTATTAGCTGTTCAAAATACATACCGGTTCTGTTAGAATTAACGTACCTGTCGTTTTTGCAATGAACTGTGAAAGCAGTTTACAGTATCACCAAGTACACGTAGCTCTAAAAGTATGTATCTTAGACCTCATATCTTCGGGAAATTTTGCTTATGTTTTCGTCCAAACTACCACCTCCCAAATTATGGCATACTTCTTTTATACTTTGTAAAGTGTGAACAGTTATAGCCATATCATAACTCGCTGTGGTACCTTTGAAGTTATCTTTCCGACTATCACTTTTCTTCCATTAAAAGAGTTGTGTTAAATTACTTATGGAGTGAGTTACCGCATAAAATTATAAATCAGGTCCGATATCCGATATTCTCGTATGTTCTCCACTAGATGACATTTCGGAACTGTATCGAATACTACTACGACTACTACGATCAGGCCCAGTGGACCGCACGCATCTACAAGTTACCTCCTCCAATCTAATCCGTACATTGCTGCTATCCTATTTGATGAGTATCACAAGACTTCTGTTGGCTGAATCAGTTTGGTTACTTATCGAGGAGACTTCCGTCCTCCAAAACGGTCATCATCCATGGGTATAAAAAGGGTTCATTTATTCTGCAACTACAAAGAGTTAGGCATTCAACCATGTGTGATTTTTTCGAGTGGCTCGGAATGCTTCGTCGCTTTTTCGATCTACGATTAACTTCTGCTGGAAAGGGAGAAAGTTGAGTATAGGACCTTAAAGACATCTTCTCAAATCAATATACCTTTCCACTACTGAGCGGTTTAGCTTCTATTGCTCGATCAGTTACGTCAATGTCGAATAACTGGATGTTTTGAGACAACCCAGCGAAACCTCCTACTGCGGTGAAACAGTTTCGGAAAATCGAAATCAGTACTTCGACCTTCTCTCCTTGATTTGTCTCGAGGGTTCCAGTACGGTCAAAGACTGCCTTAATAAGTGAAGTAGATGTATATACTGCACCAATAAATGATAAGATTTTTGGTCAGATCGGCCTGTGACTGTTTAATTTAAATCTCACGGCTGCTTTCAGGTTTTGCTTTTAACAAGGCTATGAAGTCTTTCAAACGCGTATTGAAGCTCTTACTGTTTTGACAGAAACTTAGTAATGTATCACTCGAACTGTGACGGGTCTTTGCATTTCACTGAATCCTTACTCCGCGTATATAGGTCTAAGATGCCGATTGCAGAGTTGACCATTTTGTGTTTCATACCCTCGTCACTAAAGGAGCTGTATATTCGATCTTGGCAGCTGAAATACA
Source organism: Schistocerca nitens (assembly GCF_023898315.1). Taxonomy (NCBI): domain Eukaryota; kingdom Metazoa; phylum Arthropoda; class Insecta; order Orthoptera; family Acrididae; genus Schistocerca; species Schistocerca nitens. The sequence continues at coordinate 545,007,713 of NC_064615.1, forward strand.
CTGCAGTTAAATTCGTGATATTTCTTCTGAGGGGGAATTCTTTGCTATATCCAGTAACATTCCAATGACACCAATAGACGTTGAATTTGTAACAACCCTATGATCACTGAGCTTCTCTTTCATAACAACTGATTCACGAACTTTGAGTCTGTTACATGTAAGAGATTTCCCTATTATTCGGTTTTGTAACTAAAATGCTGGAGGTTCTTGTCAGATATGAAATGATATGAGCGTATGGCATTTGTGAGAAAAACTGCCCAGGTCTTACACAAATCCTGCCTGTGGTACCAGTTTTAATCGAATGCCTCTACGGTTTAGTAGCTATATGCATTTTGAGAGTTAGTGACTGGTGTTGCAATCCTTTTACACTTGAGAAGTAAAGAAGCATGACGCTAAGATGTGATACATACTGGAATGCGCATTCAAGACCTCTTGAAGGAATGGTGAAAAGAGAACTTCTACTTTATTTATGCAACAAAAAAGATACTGCACTAATTACGTTTTGCTAAGTGAGGATAATAGTTTCCGCATTTTTTCACTCTTGACTGTTGTAGGAAGCAAGAAAAGTTTTATATCATTTGTGTGCGTGTGTGTTATTCAATGGTTTTTCCCATGCGGTCTTCTGTTTATGTAATTCTAAGAACAAACTACAGATTCAACAGTGAGAGGATGCATTGTCTTCTTGGTAGATGCCATCGTGCCGAAGAACATTTAACTGTATGGAGAGGTGGACACGGTCCCCAAGCACATACGCATACTAGTTTAGATCAATTATGTCTTCCATTATGAAGAATCACCGACACGAATACATTCCTCAGACCATAACGCTCCCTCACTCATTGCAGATTGTTTACCTTGAGACGTTTCACGCGGTACACGCCCAAAAAAAAAAAAAAAAAAAAAAAAAAAAAAAAAAAAAAAAAAAAAAAAAAAGGTTCAAATGGCTCTGAGCGCTATGGGACTCAACAGCTGAGGTCATTAGACCCCTAGAACTTAGAACTAGTTAAACCTAACTAACCTAAGGACATCACAAACATCCATGCCCGAGGCAGGATTCGAACCTGCGACCGTAGCGGTCTTGCGGTTCCAGACTGCAGCGCCTTTAACCGCACGGCCACTTCGGCCGGCGCGGTACACGCCACCCGCCTTATACCCGACAGAGCATAAAACGTCGTTCGCTTAAAACGGCTGCTCAAAGCAGGTCCGGTTCAGGTATTGGAGTGAAAATTGAAGCCTTCGTCCCCGGTGAACAACAGTCGACGTGAGCGTACGAATCTGGCACCTGCTGTGGACAGCTGAAAACAGGAACTTTTGATGGATGGTCGTTGAGCACACATTGTTGGTAGCCCCTTGGTTCATCTGGGGCGTCTTTCCCTCAACTGTTGCGTGCCTGTTCATCCGTACGCATCACCGCAGCTGTCTTTCACTTCTGTCATCTATGGTCCATGCTGCCCCACTGGTCATGCTGTCAGTAGTGGAGTTTTGCCATCCACAGTACACTTTAAGCAGGGCGACACGTGAACAGTTTACAAACTGAATCGTGTATCCACCCTTGGCCCGAAAGGCAATAATCATACCCTTTTGGTCGTCAGATAAATAGCTTCGTTTCCACATTATGACAACGACTGCACTGTCCCACGCGTCTCCCTGACGCGCTTTATATAGCCTCCTCTGTTAATGCTTCGCCCTACCGTCGTTGAGTGGATATCTCGCGCTGATGCCAGACATAGGCGGTGGTCACATTACTGTGACGGAACCGTGTATGTACTAGTATCTTGGACTTAACGTAGGTAGTGAAAGAACTCTGATGTCACCTGTCGTACAATATGCGGAACATCACAACAAGTTTAGTGCGACGTTGCATGCAAGGCTGTCACATCTATGCCCTAAATTTAGTTTGGGTGTAACAGTAAAACAAACAAATACTAATGGTACCTATTAATCTTCTCAAACACGTGATTTTCAGAGAACGTAACACTAACAGTATTTTAAGGGGGTACGTTTTTTATCTTGATGAGGAGCGAAAGACTGTTAGAGGTTACACCATTAAGTTAAGGAACGGTTTAGACTTTGTACATATGTACTGTATATGTTTTCCTTTTTTTCGTGTAGAAATGTATAGCTATGGTGTTCTTTTAATCATTGACAAAGGTCTTCTTAGGCACTTGTGGGTTTTATTGTTCTGAAGAAGGTGTAGTTATCTATGCCGGAACCTAGGTTAACACTAGGTGTTTTTTTGCAATCGAGGCGGGTTTCTAGTTTTTTAATAAATTAATACTGTTAGACAGTTATCCACTTGGATATATTTGTGCTTTTCAGTGAATCACCAGCTACATGATCGTAATGAGGAATGCTTCCAGCTTCGGCAATGCTTTTTATTCTTTACTACAAATGGTAGAATGGGCTGTTTGATGTCAGAACCAATGAAGAGCCCAACTTTTTCAGCCAAATATCTGGCTAGCTTTTACTGGGGAAGTGCCTTACTAGAAAGGGAAACCTTTCCAAACATAAGTGAGGAAAGTGCTAATATTGTCAATTTAATTATGAGATGATAACAATCCAACAAGAACTTGAAAGACCACTGTATTTGTGTATTTTAGCACGAAATTAATTATGAGAACTTTTCCGACATGAGCATAGCGTGTATGTTGCTATTGATTCTTTCTTTTTTATTTTCTGGGACGAGCAGACTATTCAAGTAACCGTTTATGTTTTCCGTAACGTACATTATAGCCAATTACCGTGTGGGATGTTAGGCGGACGGATTGGATTCCAATACCGACTTCATGGGGAGCGATTACCAGTTACAGAATTTCACTTACAGCCAAGAGATGATATAGCATAATTCAATAGAAGTATGTAATTTTAGTTAGTATACTCAGCATAATGGATAAATTACTCAGGGTAAGTAAACTGCTGCACTAACGCCATTATCACTCCCAACCTAAGTTGCAATTGTATTCTACTTTCCACGAATGGATTTCAACTGCGAGATTCTCCCTGGCCATGTGTCTCCTGTGCTAAATTCATCTATCGTTTGATAGTTCAAGTTGCTAACGACTAGAGTGACGTATATGCTGCGATGTATGGCTACTACTCTTATGTAATTAAAATAATGCATGATATGAAATTAGGCACTTACCTCATATGAGTTCTCTTTGGAACATTGGGTTGATATTGTAGGTTCGAGCAGTAAATGCCTGTTTTCTTTAGCCATAGCTAAACCCGTCGAAAAAGTTTGTTTGCCCAAATTTTACCGAAGCATCGCCGAGTAACGCGAATGTAAGCAAACAAAAGATGCATTAAAATAAATAATTAAAACCTTGGTCTTCTGAAGAACTGATGTAGCAATTGACCAAATGCTAAAACTAGAATGAACTGATATCTTTTTTGATCAGTGAAATAACTCACATGGTGATCCTACGATTATTGCTAAAAATGAAACGAATAACAAAAATTATCAAATGCAAAAAAGTTTGCGTGATTGTGTATTATAGTGTTAGTAATTTCCAATCTATTTGTTAAGGTGGGACAGTGAGAGAAAAACAGTCCCCTGTCATCGATTAAACACAAAATATTCCCCAGTTCGCAAATAATTATAGTTCACTATAGAGTTCAACTTATCAGAATTCACGTAATCATGAATCGATATTATAATTTAATGATAATTAGTAATAATTACAAATTAGTGGTGAAATTTCCGTCCTATCTGTTGTATTTGCACCCAAGTGTGCATGCTCTCGTGTTGCGATGCAGCACGTCTTCGTATATGCTACATAAATGTCACAAATATCCAGTATTATCTTACTGTAGCCTCCCTGAATATGGTCACATGGTTTTCATGTACGTCGAACAGACTGTCAGTCTCAGAGTCAGACTACCAGATAACATCAGTATCATTACCATATGGTGGAGATACGTTAGCTAGTGGTAGAGATCGTGGTAAGAGTCAGCAGAGTTGCACTATACCTCAGTATTGTCACGCTAGCTGATGGTGCAAAAATAGCATAAAGTAGTGTTGAGGTGCTAAGTGGGAGAGTTGTACTAACAGCCACTAGACGAAATACAGATCTGTAATTACGTTCATCGATTTTTACAGCACTGCTAGCAGTGGCGGAGGTCCACGGACAACCAGAAGAGTCGACCACCGCCTCCATCGGGAATGAGGAACTAAGCACCGGCGATATCACAGCTGACAGTAGATTTCCGGGGAGGTCGTCCTACACGGAAGATGATGATCATACCATTTGTGGCGCAGCAGACAACAAGTTCTGCTTGTATGCTAATTCGCTGAAGCTGTATTCTTGCTACAACCAGCTACCGAAAGGTAAGTTAATTCAAATACCACTATTTTCTGTGCATGATTGACAAGATAACATAAGATTATTTTGCGTCATATTTTGCCAACGGTTCTTCGGTGATTGTGAAAACATGAGTGAAACCAAATCATCAAGGATCAGTGACTAACCTTACCTCACCGAAATTACGAAATTGCAACTCTTCATGATTCTAAACCAAAACCATTCAGAGCAATTTGTTGCGCATATTTAGTCCACCTTCTACACTAACTTTCTATCCCCGTAAAACTGTTGCATGTTTTTAAGTTCTACACACCTGTGAATTCTTTTGCGACTATTACGTCATGTAACGCGACATCAAGTTCGCAATGGGCTTTAGTTTCAACATTTTACGAAAAGATATTCTAACATGCGAAGTAAGTTGCCACGAGTGCTGCGGGCCATGGCGTGTGGTTAATTTTCACAGTGAATGTGTTGACAGCGTTGTACACACACCTATAAGCAATTAAACCCTATAAAGCGATGGGCAACGTACGCTTCTCGTCGTACCCTGTAGAAGGCCGACAACTGGATTAGTGTGTATAAACAATACCCGTCATACGCTTACGAACAAATAGAAATAGGCTTCTAAGTTTACAAAAGTTTAAAATTTAGCGACACATTGACGTAGAGACGAAGAATTAGGTGAATTGGGCATTGATAAGTGAACGTACTGGATTACATCTTTTCGGGAACATCATGTTGGCATTAAATTTGAGCACAAACTCATTCACTGTCTTAGTGACACATCTACAATGTAATATCGGACTGAAATCTATGCTACTTGTAGACGACGACACAATGTACTAATAATCAACAGTATAACCATTGCCAAAAATGTCCCAAATTAGAGTTATTTATAAATAGCAGCATGCCTCACATTTTAATTAGGAGTCAGTGAGGGTTGAAAAATGGACTTGGTAAAAGCACATTATATTGGCCACACCAATTATCGAGAAAGAATTATAGGGGAGTGGCGTTATCGTAGTACTAATTAAGATTTCCACTGAGTTAGAAATTGTGCCTGCATGTGTGTTGGTTAGCACGAGAGTAACTGTTACATGAAAGGTAGATAATGAATCTGTAGACGAACATGTCTACAAAACAAGCGGTGAAACCTACATGTATAGTAAGTTTGTTATTACACAACCACGATATTATTTAGCTTGGATTTTCGTGGCCACTGTTGCAAGCAGGCTGGGACATTGCAGTCATCAATAACAGTGGTTGAGGAAAATGCACCTTCTATCGAAGCTTTCAGGAGAGCTGTGCTTATACTGTGAAATTGCTCATCGTGTCCTAGCAAATATCACGATTAAAACTCACGATGAGCCGACCGAAATGCCCCAGTCCCAGGGTCAATAATATCACGGACAATTAATAAACAGAAGGTTGCTTCGCATCTCGCACAAAGCTGAGGTCCATAACTTCACAAGGATCGTGCAGAGTAACACTGGTGCAATTACGAGAGAATAATGTCTGGAATGGGCTCTGCATACATGATACTTTTGCGATGTTCCGATAACCAGAAATCACACAGGTTAAAATCCGGTGAACGAGCAGGCGATGCAGCTGGAACGCCTCGATCGACCCATCGACCAGGGAACACAAGACTGAGATGCGTCCGGACGTTAAGTGAGCTGAAGCAGCCACATAACACTTCGAAACACCAAAGGCACTTCTTCCAGCCTGGAAGGAAAAGTCATCCACAAGATACTTCGATAGGTCCGGCCTATTAGTCGACATGGAAGGAAAACTCGGCGAAATAAGTCGCCAGTTATCCCGGCCAGCACATTCCAGCTGCATCGATGCCGATGATTCGCCATCACCATTCCATGGAGGCTATGCATACTGTTCGAAAAATGATTGTTATGATAGTTGAAGATACTACTGGCCGTGAAGGTGGCCTCATCTATGAATAGGATGGATGACACAGATCCCGGAATCGTTGTTGTGTGGTGAAGAAACCAGTTACAAAACTGCCAACGATGTGGAAAGTTTGTAGCTAGTAAGCCTTGCACACGCTGTAAGTGATCAGAATTGTAACAGTTGTTATGGAGAATGTTCCACACGGTCGTATGACGTATCCTATACAAGAGGGGGGCGAGGGGGCGGAGACACTGCCTGGTAGCGACACAGCGGTCGGCTTGTACAGTATTAATCACATTTTCCTCCAAGTCTGACGTTCGAAAATTTCGGGTACGTCCTTCATGATTTCCTGCTTCCTGAAAAGAACATATGTCAGACTAGCTACGTAAGACTTTTGCAAACACAGAATTCTGTGGCAGTTGTCCGCAGAAATAGGTCTCCTGATACGACATCGTTGCCCGCCGCCCGTTGTCATTAGGCTCTCGGTAAGTAAATACCATGTCGGCATGCTCTTGATTCGAATACGGAACCATTGTGTAGAACGCCGTATCATGTCCACTACAAGGTGAGTCAGCAACAGAAGTGAATCGGACACAAAATTACTAATTACTGTGGCAGGAGAGGGTGCTAAGTCATGACGTATGAAGAACAGTACCGTCCTTTAGGAGGAAACCGTGCATACGGTAACTGTGGCTGCGTGGTACAGCGAGTATTAGACCGCAGTCTCTGCAACAATGTACGATTCAATAAATGGGCTCTAGCTTGGAAGCCATACATATCCGAAAATAAATTCATTGGACTTTTCTGTTCCCTATCTTCTATTAGATGAATCCCTAGAGTTTATACACGATGGAAAAAATCACTCGTTATAATTCCGAACACGTTTAATTGAACAATAGGCTGACGCAGATTCCAAAGCTTCCGATTAGTATATGTCATGTAACAGATGATACAGCTGGTCTCCCTGAATACCAGTCGGTGCATAAATTGATAGGATGAGGAGTGTGATGACATCTATGAATGAAGTCTTCACGAGCTGTCAGCCGAGTAGTGTCGTCGTCCCATTGCAACGTTTCGATGGAATGCGTCTCCATCACCTTCAGGCGAAGTGATGACATGTGTTTTAAAGAGCCCAAATGCGCTGTTAGTGCCCTTCGAAACCATATCTTTGTGGCTTTAGGGAGACGACGTCTTTTTAGTGACTGAGTACTACGAAAACGGAGGCGGCTTTTAAGAGAATGGCTGTCAGTTTAGCAGCTGCGAGGGTATGTGAGGCCTTCTATTTGCGCAACATCTACTGGAGAACTGACTATCAAAAAACACACAGCGACGCATTAATTAGTGCGGTCTCAGCCTGTTTTCTCTTCATCAACTTATGTCCCGCCTTATAGTCATTCTTTCTGCAATTTTTCTGTGTGTATGTTCTTTATATTTAACCATGCCACCACATTTTAACGTGAATCATGTATTTAGTTTAGTGCAGGTCGACTTGTATTCGACGTACTCAATTGTTCGTACTTCCTCTTATGTTTGATACTTGGTGTACTATTTTCATGTAGACGTAAAGAGTATATTTCTTACTCGTTTAACGCATTTAAGTGTACCATCAGAGCTATTAAGACCTTTAGTTATACAGAACACTGACACATTATCAAACGAATCTTATATTACTATAAAAATTATCTAAATTAATTAATGTTTCCTCAGTAAGCTCCATCGTAAAGCACTCACAGCTAAACACATAGAACACTGGACAGACAGTTGCAACGCATTAAGGACATGGAACAGGTACCACTCCTGATGAAATACAACAATGGAAAACGAAATTCCCCCCCCCCACCAAAAAAAAGGACATGAATGGTTTGTAAGGAATGAGTGATATTCTATTGGCAACTAGGTCTTACAGCGGCCGTGATAGTATCAAACATAACAGGCAATATTCGGAAATACATCTTGAGCAGCAAGGTTTGACACTTCAGTGGTTTCGTGCAAATACGAAATTCTCTACAAATAATTTTTTCCAAATACATAGTACTGGGTTCACAACGTTGCCGTCGAGAATGTTTTTTCAATACGTGTTTTGGGTTCAAAATCTCTTTCTTTAGTTCACAGTGAATGAACTGTACTGTGTGACGTCTCGCTTTGTCTCGGCTCGATGGTGATGGTTGTCCCAGTCGAGATGACGTGGAACGGCGTCCCTCGATCACGACATTGTCCTTTGGGTGTTCGCGACAGACTTTCAGTTTACGTGAATTTGCTGACTGTAGTACTTATGACCGTTTTGAGAATGGGTATTCAAACGTTGAAAATATAATGCCCTGAATCATCAATCCATCACCCAAGCCGATATCACATCATGATTTTTGAGAGGAAATTGCGTTGTTAATTATTATTCCGTCGACAAGGCGAAACTACGTCGCGCGTTCAACAACTACACGACGTAATTATAGAGATAACATACCGTTGAGCAATATTCAGAATGCGTCGTACTTCCGTTTGAACTTATTGCTGTTTACAGTTAAATTGTCACTAAACCTCTTCTCACTTTTATGATATCCGAAGTATCAGTCAGTTCCTAAAATACACTTTAAATATCCATTAAATGATATATGCCACTCGAAGAACTAATGTTGGATTAAAACATATTGTTCTTCGTAATTATTTGTCTTTACACTGAACACACTCACCGATTTTTCATTCAGGAAACTGCGTCTGTTAGCATCGGCAATTCTGACTTTGACGATAGCTTCTGACAACACGGCTCAATTCTAAGTCTTTTTTGATTGCGTTTATCTGTTGCCTACTCAAGTCGAATAATTAAGTTTATGTCGTGATCAGTCACATTCTATGTCCTTTGATGTTCGTGACTATTAAGCATCACGAAGGCTAAGTCCCATCACAAATCAGCGATCAACTATCCCGTTATCTGTCCAAACGGTAAACATGATTTTACGTCAGTCCGACTTCTGACTAATACTTCCAACTATAAAACTTTTTAACTTCAGATCGGTTTTAAAACAATCTAGTGGCGCTTAACATGCGTACTATTATTGCAAGAGTTCAAGAGAGAAGTGAAATTAACATCAAAATTGCCGAGTTACGTTGTAGACACAGCGAACTTACACCTCGATGCGGCTACAACTCTCTCCTAGGATAAATCTTATCTTTGGTCAATTTGTGATTTGGGCTATAACCTTTGTAAATGACAACTTCTTGAATTATTTCCTTAAAGTTTCTGTTTCGTATCATATAGTATTCATTCATTCAGTCCTTTCTTAATGATAAGCATTAGTACTTACATAACATTCTTGTTAATCAAACTGTCAAGAGTATAAATTTTGTTGTCAGTAGCTGTCATCACTGTCAAGATGACTGATTTTACGGTTACTGGGGACCGGCAGTATTGAACATTCCCAAATCAGAAACTCAGGGATCGCCAGATAAGTTCCCAGCGAACGAAACCGAGGTCCCTGAGATTATCGTCATTTGGCACGTCACAAGATACATGTGTTGCTTACTGAATGCTTCACACGCCAGGAGCATTACCCCCCTAGAGGAACGTGGTTCTAGTGACATCCTCAAACTTTAGTAACAAGCCATAAGTCAGATTTACTCGCGTTTTCATACTTCCAACGGTCTGCTATACTACCAGTAAGGATAGGAACGCCGCGACACAGCACACTTGTCAGCAGTTGCGACGGTTGCGGCATTATTATGGCACACATAATAACATTCTCCGCCTATTAAGCTTGTCTTCGTAAAATGTAGTACAGAAATAGATACTGGCGGAACCCCACATCATCTCTGATACCCGACCATAACATAATCTTGTCACAATGCTGAGACAAGATATATATATATATATATATATATATATATATATATATATATATATATATATATAATGACTTTGGAACATTATTAAGGTAAATACATTGTTTGTTCTCTATCAAAACCTTTCATTTGCTAACTATGCCTAACAGTAGTTAGTGCCTTCAGTAGTTAGAATCTTTTATTTAGCTGGCAGTAGTGGCACTCGCTGTATTGCAGTAGTTCGAGTAACGAAGATTTTTGTGAGGTAAGTGATTCATGAAAGGTATAGGTTATTGTTAGTCAGAGCCATTCTTTTGTAGGGATTTTTGAAAGTCAGATTGCGTTGCGCTAAAAATATTGTGTGTCAGTTTAGTGTTGATCAGAATAGGTAAAGGGAGAAATATCTGAGTACGTTCAGTTCTGCTCAGCTGTTTGAAAATCAAATAACGTAAGGGGTTTATCAGCACAGTAATTCACTAAATTTTTCTAAAGGGATGTTTCAGAGAGAACAGTTTCTTGTTACCGTAACTGTAGAATGTTTGACTTAGTTGAAGGGGCCACTACATTACTTCTACTTGCACCGCTTCATCACTATCAAAGTGAAATCCTCTAAAAGCTTTCTTCAGCTTTTGGAACCTAGATGACGGGCGAATGAGGCCTAGTCGGGGTGTATGGAAGATGCTCTGTGGTCTCGTGTACAAGGTGTCGGGTTGTTACACATGTCGCAGCGCTTGTGCATGCCCTATACTTGTCATGATGAAGGAAAGGTAACCCCATGTGCGAAAGAACTCTTCGATTCGTCTTTTCACTTTCTTGAAGGAACACACCAAGCTGATTCTCGAACTCAGTCACAGTTACGTAACACACCTCCATGTCACACGCTACAGTACGTAGCCCTCGATCGGCAGAGGGTTGCAATTGCGTTATGGAATTGTGAAAGTCGATCGAGAAATATGCACGACGCGTAATATGGTAACCTGCATTGTTAACACAATGAAAAACTCGGAGGCATACATCCCGTCTTATCAATACTTTCTTTCATTTTTTCTTGGGTAACATCAGATATCCAAAAACAAAAAAAGCATGATGCAAAACGAATGCTACAAAATAGTGTTATACCAATAAACAGAAAGATGAATCGAGACAGGTAAGAAAATCGTTATCAGTTAGATTAAGGAAACCATACATTAATCATAAATTTATTCTGCTAGTACTAAAAGTATATGTAAATCCAAAATGGCAACAAAACACATAATTTGCTTGATAGAGAAGACAACAGTGCACACGATTAAGAAAAAATGCTGCACGTCACGGTAGACATTTGATTTCTCATCCCAGTTCAAGACAAAAGTGTATCTACCTAACCTTAGTCCGACTCGCTGGTTAACAGAAATGCTTTTCAGAAAATGAGGCTCTGGTAATGCTGTTACTGCATGCAGCGGGGCTAAGAACAAGTAGCACAAATTCTGGGCTGAGGTGGAGCTCTCCCATTAGCTCGGTGAGACGAGAAAATGCCATGGGAATCGGAGAGTCAGATGTTCAAGTTGAGTTTGCTCCAAACATTCTTTTTCAATTAAAGCAACAAACAGCATCCAGTTGACACCTCCAATTGTGTATGTTATCTTTTTCTATCTGTCTTTATTTAAACATTAAGACATAACATAAACTTCTTACATATAAAATGGCTGTTTTACTCTGTCCATGAGTTAATTAAAAACAGTTGAAAATAATAGAGCACACAATAACATCGTTGGTATCCAATGAGATACAACAAACGCAATACGTAGGGGACACTAAATTGCACATTATGTTATATATTATAGTTCCATTCTAGATATCCATTGCCCAGGCTTATCTTCACAGTGCTGGTGCGTAGACACACAAACAAATTTCGCTTTAGGAAAATGCACTTGCAAAGAGTTCGCATCTATCTGGGTCATACGTTGCTGGACCCTACGCAACACGTCTGCATCAACTTTTGTTACATTTGCCTCCCCCCTCCCCTCAACCACACACACACACACACATACCAAATTAGGCTCTACTGGATTGATGTCTTGGGATTCTGGAGTCCAGAACATCGAAAATCCATGACCGATTCATTTCTCTGGAAGTACCTCTATTCCAAAGTGTGGCAGTGTACCTTCGTTCCGAAACCTAATGTGCAACTGAACACAAAGAGAAATTTTAAAATGCATCGTGGAATGTACTGGAAAGGAGCTAACCATGGAAGGCACATGCAAATTGTCCAGTAATAGGTAAGGGATCAAAAGCACTTCTTTGACCATTCTAACCTACAGATTTATGTTGCTGCATCACGAACACAAGCCATGTGCAAGTGTGGTTTTTGGAGAATTTTTCTAAATTTCATGCAGCAATTGCTGGAAGGTAGTAGTTAATGAACGGAATGTCATTTTGGATGGCTTTCGCAGGTGACGTTGATATTTAGCGAACTGTTCTAGGACGCAGGTTTACGGCTCCGCACTTGGGAGGGAAGGCAAGGAACGGCGGCCACTGTATACTAGTGTGATGAAGTCAGGGCAACACAGGGAACTGACCTGCTGTGAAGAACCGATACATTGCAGGTAGAGGCGCCGCTAATGAATTGTATGTAGGGACCGAAGAGGGCTGAGGGAACCAGAAGTTGTAACAATCAAAGAGCATTCCACTTGTCTCCTCCAGAGGAAATACGTCAGCGGTGTATCCCGGAGGCTCAAATGGGGAGTAGTTGTGCCGCCACTATGTCCATGTTTAGAATCCGAGTGAATAACGATTGTTTAAATTGCACGCCTAAGTCGAATACAATCTGGTGATGAATTTCGGCGGCCAACCTACCCGCTGAAACTAATACCATACTCCGCTGCACGGACTCGCAGTAGATGCGGCGGGGAGAGGCCGCACCTTGGTGCTGCACCGGCGCGAGGAGCGAGATGGCCGCTACCCTCCGCTCTCTGGGTAACATCGTCCGGCGGACTACAAGCTGCCATTCACTGGGGCGGGTCGGAGGCACCAACTAGCGACCTCGCGGGTGAAGACCAATCTGCGGTCTCTCACGAATATGCCCTGGCTGCTAAGGCTTACCACAACAATGGCGGCCAGTTATTTTCCCTTGGGCGCTGTACGTGGGGTTCACAATTTGTGTTTGAGGGAGCAGCCAGCCACGTCCCAGGCTACCTATGCACATACACGCAGGTTAATATATCGCGGCGACCCCTTATAGCGGTCACGAGAGTAGGAGCGCTACTTCTGCAACGCTGGCTAGCTGGACGCCAATGCAGCAGGTTCCACCGCTGGTATTGGTGCTGATCCATGGATGGACGCCACGTGGCGCCATCACTGCGATCAGTGGGAGGGCTGCTGTTTAACTTCTATGCATTAAAGTCAACGAAACACTTGCCCGTTTTTCTCTGCATTCTTAGGCGTAAGTCACCACTGTCTACCAAACCATACCTCTCTGTCGTTCCGACTTATTACAACCCCTGAGCGCTACAGGGCAGTTGTGAAATGTCACGTTCACATGCCGGTTGTGTTCCATTCAGTAATAATTGTTGTGAGTTGAAAATAACTTCACGAGTGAAGCTATATTCGTCAGTCCATCCCACGTTACTTTTAAAATGGCCAATATCTTTCACTTGGTGCTGAATCCATTCAAATAACTATACTCTTCCATTTCGGTGATCTTGCCACTGGCGCTGAATTAGCTTGCTGTGATACAGAAACAGGTCATTGTGCATCACTTCAAATAGCAGTTTGTCACATATCTGGAACTGCTTTCGGCGATGTAGTTGAATGATTTCAAGAACTGCGTTATCTGTTTGTGGAATAGGTTTTGTCCTTGGGCGCCTTGTGTGCGTTGCTTGTATACGAAGGTTACCCGTTTCCCAGAAGGCTGTGTTTCAGGTGACGAAAACCATTCTCATCAAGATGGCGTCTTCTGTGGTACTATGTAGCATATGCTCGTGCAACACCAGCCTTTTGATCGGAAACACTCAGCATCAAAAACATATTATGATATTTATCTTTTGTGCGTTTCATCGGGAAACTGTCCTACACAAAGTTGACAGGAATAGCCATGGTTGCCCACTCTGCAGTCAGTAGACACATACACCCAGGTTAATGGTTCCCACTATCATGCCATAGGCCACTATAACTTTATAGGTCATTGTCCTGTGTTGAAATGATGCACAACTTATAAACTACGAGAGCTAGGGAACGGGAATCCAAAAAATGTAAAAGAAACCTGACGAAGGTTTGAACAACGGCTCTATGGGCGTCTTAGGTTTGATGTTTCATCGGACCACTCAGTGACCTGCTACACCCGGCACGGTTATGTGGGATGACACAGTCCTCTTTACATTCCAATGCCCTACACGATGTGACATTGTTTATATCTCCTCGTTTTCACCCGTTATGTGTTTTCTAAACGCACTCAGTCTTATTTAGAGAGATAAATTTTTGATTTGAATCTGGTTAAAGATTCGCATGCTGGCATTTATTTGTCACCCTGTATATTGATTAAGAACGTTAGCCAACAAGACTATGTAATAACAACTACTGAAATCGCAAACGGCTACAAAACAAGAGTGTTGCTCGGTGGGAGTTGTTGTTGTTTACGTCACTCTTTGAAGGAGTGATCCAATATTCTTTATGTCCCAGAAAGTGTCGTTTTAACTGATACCTTTATCTAGTCAGGTTCAGGTCACAATTTTCTTTTCTCTGAAGTTCTCTTCAGTGCCTTCTAATTAGTTACGTGATGTAGCAGACTAATGTTGCAGTTAGCCTTAGCAGCCAGGGCATATTCGTGAATAACCGCAGACTGCTCTTCACCCGGGGGGTCGTGCAATTTAATCAATCGTTATTCACTCACCTTCATTGTACACCCCTGACGTATTTCCTCTGGAGGAAACAAGTGGAGCGCTCTTTAATAGTTATAACGTCAGGATCCCTCAACCCTCTTCGGTCACTACATACAGTTCATTAGCTGCACTTCTATCTGCAATGTATCGGTTATTCACAGCATGTCAGTTCCCTGTGCTGCCCTGATTTCATCACACTTGTATACCGTGCCAGCCGTGCCTTGCATTCACTCCTATGTGCGTCGTCGTAAACCTGCGTCCCCGAATCGTTTGCTATATATCAACGTCACCCGCGAAGTAATATGATGTGACATTCGGCAGCCATAGGTGCGAGAAATTTAGAAGAATTCTGAAAATACCACCCAGTACATGGCTTGTGTTCGTGGCGCAGCAACATAAATCTACTGGCTAGAATCATTAAAGACGTGCTTTCGACCCCTTACCTAATACTGGACAATTTGCATATGCCCTTACATCGTTCGTTCCTTTGGAATACTGTAAGTAGGCTGTTTATGTTTTCTTATTGGTAACGCCACGTAGCGCTCAATATGAAAATCACTGGCTGTGCTGTGTGCAGTCTGTGGCTGCTTTGCATTGTTGTAATACTCGCCATTGTAGTGTTAGGCAGTTGGAGGTGAGCCGCCAGCAGTGGTGGATGTGGGGAGAGAGATGGCGGAGTTTTGAAATTTGTCTTGAACTGCTATATATATTATGACTATTAAGGTAAATACATTGTTTGTTCTCTATTAAAATCTTTCATTTGCTAACTAAGCCTATCAGTAGTTAGTACCTTCAGTAGTTTGAATCTTTTATTTAGCTGGCAGTAGTGGCGCTCGCATTATTGCAGTAGCTCGAGTAACCAAAATTTTTGTGAGGTAAGTGATTTGTGAAACGTATAGGTTAATGTTAGTCAGGGCCATTCTTTTGTATGGATTTTTGAAACTCAGATTGCGTTGCGCTAAAAATATTGTGTTTCAGCTTAAGCACAGTCATGTATAAAATAGTTCATATGTCGACCCTTAGCCTAGGATACCTCATTGGAATTTTCTGATTTTTTCTTGTAGTTAGTGTAATTAGTGTAGATTTTGTTTATTGCTAGCGCATAATTGTAGAGAGAATCTCCTTTGTAGTTGCAGTCTTTCATTGTAGTACAGTAAAACAGGTGTGGCACGCATGTAGATTTGCACCAAGTATTTCGCAGCTGCAATTAACTAGATATTATTTTCAGTGCTATGTTAATGTGTTCCCCTATTTTTGCTCTTCAAATTTTTTTTCTGTGTTGTCGTGTGAAATATTGTGACAATAATGACGTGTGAAAAACGTAACACTAGGCTCCAAAGTAAATTGAGAAATGACAGTGAAGACGAAAGCAGTGTTTTAGCGCCACCGTGTAATGAATACACTAATATTCAAAGTAGTAATTGGGTAGCTGTGCATAGGGAAATGGAGCGGGTGGCAAACAATGGCATGGACAGTGAAACAATTAGTGATGGGGGAAGCATTATCGATCGATCGGTCGGCAACAGCTCGCCTCAGGAATCGGGAATGACAGGACACAATTTTGCAAATATTGTAGACTCAGGTTTTGGGTCCTCACCGTTTTCTCAAATGAGTCAAGACACATTTTCTGCTTGTCAAAATGTGAATGTTGCCGGTGAAAATGCACTGCAAAAAAGCATAGAGAAACAGATTCCAGACACTAATACATTACTATTGCAATTAATGCAACAAATGGGACAAAATCTTCAAAAATTAGACACAATGGAACAAAATCAGAGACAAACACAGCAAAAGCTTCAAAAATTAGACACAATGGAAAAAAATCAGAGACAAACACAGCAACAGTTAGACACAATGGAACAAAATCAGAGACAAACACAGCAAAATCTTCAAAAGTTAGACACAGTGGAACAAAATCTTAAAAAGTTAGACTCATTGGAACAAACTCTTGAACAAACACGTGAAGATTTAACTACTGAGTTACATAACATTCAATCGAAATGTCAAAAAGTCTGTAATGACGTAAAAACACAAATTTGTGAGCATTTTCAACCTATATTTTCGCGGCATGAAAATGCATTACAGAATCACGAAGCAGCCATAAAAGAACTGCAAACCATTGTTCATGAAAATCATGAGACCTTGTGGGCTAAAATTGACTCAGTTGCATCTACCGATTCGGTTACGCAACTTGCAAAAACTCAGGAAAACTTGAAGGACACAGTAGATTCGATTTCAACACAAATGTACATTCTGAAACTTGGTTCAGAAAAACACACTGAGAAAATGTGTTCACTATCGGAGAAAGTAGCCGAACTTTCGGATCAGGTCACTAACTTATCTACAAAGCTAGCTGATGATCTGAATGACACAAGACCTGTAGCCTTCACTGACACAGAAGAGTATGAACAAATTAGAAAATTCAAACAAAATCAAAATCAAATCAATACACAGTACAAAAGAGAAATCCGGGAAGTACAAGACCAGTTGACGCAGGTAATACAAGAATTACATATTTCAGAGGACACTCGCGCTCCAGTACGGGAAGAGGGACATAGAAATATGGAACAACCACAAAATAATAACACAGGACATTTCGGAAATTATGAAAGAAATTGGCAAGGCGCATTGATTTTGAGATGGAACCGCCGACACAACGTAACAATGACCGATATGCTACTCGCCGACACGATGATTTTGACTATAAGCTGTTCATTACTACACGTAAATTCAAAACGTTTAAGAATTCTGGCAACGACATTCATCCACAAGCGTGGCTCCATCAATTCTCTCATTGTTTTCCTCCCAACTGGTCATTGCAGCACAGGTTAGAATTTATGTGTGCCTACTTGGAGAATGAACCAGCTGTAAGAATGCGATCGGTCATTCACGATTGTCACAGTGAAGGAGAATTTTATCATGCCTTCCTCTCAGCGTATTGGTCTCAAGCTACACAAGACCGAGTAAAACATAACATCATAATGATGAAACATTTCGAACAATCCGAATATTCCAGTCGTGTGAAATACACTCCTGGAAATTGAAATAGGAACACCGTGAATTCATTGTCCCAGGAAGGGGAAACTTTATTGACACATTCCTGGGGTCAGATACATCACATGATCACACTGACAGAACCACAGGCACATAGACACAGGCAACAGAGCATGCACAATGTCGGCACTAGTACAGTGTATATCCACCTTTCGCAGCAATGCAGGCTGCTATTCTCCCATGGAGACGATCGTAGAGATGCTGGATGTAGTGATGTGGAACGGCTTGCCAAGCCATTTCCACCTGGCGCCTCAGTTGGACCGGCGTTCGTGCTGGACGTGCAGACCGCGTGAGACGACGCTTCATCCAGTCCCAAACATGCTCAGTGGGGGACAGATCCGGAGATCTTGCTGGCCAGGGTAGTTGACTTACACCTTCTAGAGCACGTTGGGTGGCACGGGATACATGCGGACGTGCATTGTCCTGTTGGAACAGCAAGTTCCCTTGCCGGTCTAGGAATGGTAGAACGATGGGTTCGATGACGGTTTGGATGTACCGTGCACTATTCAGTGTCCCCTCGACGATCACCAGTGGTGTACGGCCAGTGTAGGAGATCGCTCCCCACACCATGATGCCGGGTGTCGGCCCTGTGTGCCTCGGTCGTATGCAGTCCTGATTGTGGCGCTCACCTGCACGGCGCCAAACACGCATACGACCATCATTGGCACCAAGGCAGAAGCGACTCTCATCGCTGAAGACGACACGTCTCCATTCGTCCCTCCATTCACGCCTGTCGCGACACCACTGGAGGCGGGCTGCACGATGTTGGGGCGTGAGCGGAAGACGGCCTAACAGTGTGCGGGACCGTAGCCCAGCTTCATTGAGACGGTTGCGAATGGTCCTCGCCGATACCCCAGGAGCAACAGAGTCCCTAATTTGCTGGGAAGTGGCGGTGCGGTCCCCTACGTCACTGCGTAGGATCCTACGGTCTTGGCGTGCATCCGTGCGTCGCTGCGGTCCGGTCCCAGGTCGACGGGCACGTGCACCTTCCGCCGACCACTGGCGACAACATCGATGTACTGTGGAGACCTCACGCCCCACGTGTTGAGCAATTCGGCGGTACGTCCACCCGGCCTCCCGCATGCCCACTATACACCCTCGCTCAAAGTCCGTCAACTGCACATACGGTTCACGTCGACGCTGTCGCGGCATGCTACCAGTGTTAAAGACTGCGATGGAGCTCCGTATGCCACGGCAAACTGGCTGACACTGACGGCGGCGGTGCACAAATGCTGCGCAGCTAGCGCCATTCAACGGCCAACACCGCGGTTCCTGGTGTGTCCATTGTGCCGTGCGTGTGATCATTGCTTGTACAGCCCTCTCGCAGTGTCTGGAGCAAGTATGGTGGGTCTGACACACCGGTGTCAATGTGTTCTTTTTTCCATCTCCAGGAACTCAATTGCATTTGCTTAATCAAATTGCCTGAACATTTACGACATATTATTTTGGCAGGACGTCGCAAAGACGACATTGAAGCTTTTCAGGGACTCCTACAAGAATTAGAAATTGACACAGACAGTCGCCGGATGCGAAAACAGGAAAACAATCACTACAGGTCACATACGTCACAATTCCGTGACGACAGAAACAATAACTGGACACAACATGGCTATTCTCACAACGTAAATCGTGACCAAAACAGACACCACCCATATGACAACCACTGGCCGAGTAATAATAATTACAGGGAAAGATCGCATTTCCATAGTAATGAATATGACAGAGACAATCATAGAAACAGACAATATGATAACCAGAACTACAGGTATTATTATTAAGGGAGACAGAATACTTTCAGACGCAACAGTTCAGCACGTAGTTACGATTCAGGGAGAAATTCTCCACCACATGACCGACAAACAAGAAACTATGTAAACTACCAACAAAACGACAGACCTGAATTGCATCAAAACTGGCGGGATTTAAACAGGGCAGGGCCCTCTCGGCAAGGCGAATTTGTAGAAGTTAGGTCTCCAAACCCCAATAACGACGCGCGCCAACAAAGAAACAGACAATGACTCGCACCGCAGGCACCCACGTGCGCCCGCTGGCTCAGAGAGAAATAACATAGACGCAAACCTTGAGAAAAATTCCAGTATTCTTTACCGACGTATACCACTTGATAATTGCGTTAAAGTTGAAACTCTGCGTACTAGGAAGAGCAAAGGTTTACACCACATTTCACGCGTAAAACCGTTTATTGAGAGATAATGTGCTTTTTTAACTTGAGATTTTAATGCAACATTTTGGTTTATTTGAAAATACATTCTGGATTTAAAGTACTTTCTGTGAGATACCAGACGACACAGTGGTTAGTTTATGTGACAGCTACACGATTTTATCACGACGCTGCTAATGAGTGACAATTTACAGTGTTGCTTTTGCGGTGTATCTGTTTTATATCTGCACAGTTTTCTGAATTCTTCTGGAAAGTAAAACATGTTTTAGTAATAACTTTTGTGGTATAGCAGCAATGAGACAGCCTTTTTCGTGGCACAACAATACGTTACCGTACAGTACTTTCTTCATCACGGCAATAAGCGTAATAACTAAGATATCTATACTCAAAGCATTTCACTTTTGTTTATCATCAGGTAAGTACATTGACTTCTGCAGAACTTAGCTTTCGGAGGACGATAATTACGACACTTCCACAGAATTATCTTACAGCAAGACACACATTTAGCGCTATATGACACGTATTTGAGTGATTAATTTTGTACTTAAAACATTTATTTTTAAAGATATTTGAAGTATAATGATATGAAGTTTTTCCGTGATACGTTTCATTCCATTGCAATACCTGAGGGTATAATTACATTAATCCTCAGGGGGGTACACGCTTACTTTGTGTAGCATGTGTTTGGCAAGCACAAGGAGCCCTAGCTAATATGGTATTTGCTTATACAATTTTACACATCGGTACCATATTCCTCTAACACAGAAATTACACAGCTATCTGATCATGTAAATGAGAGATAAACATTTGTTTTTACTACATCAGTGACAGATGTTTACGTAATTACACAGTTGGATAACTTCACACTTATGGAATTGTATTTTGTCTGTACTTTGTGAACTGTTCATATATTTTGGAACCATTGTGATACTATGAGAGCTTTGAATGATGTATTTGGTATGACATTATGATTTTTAAAGTACGCTTGAGGTAGATGATTCTTTTGAAATAAGCAGAGAATTTTTTTAGGTACTGAAATTATTGGAGGAAGCTACGACGATTTTGAGAATTGACTCAGATGTTATGATATTATTACGACGACGATGTGTATTATGCTGCTGAGGTATGTTTATGATTAATAAGCTGATACTATATGAGTTATTTGATTATGCTACGTATCTGTTATGAGGAAATATTGAAGAAGTGTCGACGAATATGTATATGTGTAAAAAGGTAAGGAATAATGAGTAGTGTTTAGGGACTCTGGTTTGTGAAAAAGGTTGTTGGAAACCAAGAATCGTACTTTAAGAGTTATGAAATGTGTGTATATGCGTGAATGTATCACAATGCTGGCGAAAATTTTTTTGGATGCTGTTATATTTACAGGATTTTGTTTCTACACATTTGTAACGCAAATTCTTCACCTGTGAAATTTTTTATATGAGACTGTCACTGTAGCGGAAACTGGGTTCATAAATATTTCGGTAAGAAAGTTAAGTGACCACCTGCACAGAATGCGTTGTGGGCACCCAGCTGGGCGACAGCCGCCCGGAGAAAAGCCATTAGGTGAAAAAAAAAGGAGGCCATTATCCTCGCTGTTGACATTCCTTTGTAGAAAGCATCGCAAGTACGACACGCTCATTACTTGGAAAGATACTTACATCTGCACACCAGATTATGACAAGCGTATTTCTACGAGAATTGAGAGACTTTCTGTTAACTTATGAAATGCCACATGACTATTGAATGATATTTTTATGCTTTGTACATAGTTGCTTATTTCATTTGATATCTGTTTTCCAGCTATGTTGCAGCATTGGTTTTATAAAATAAAATTAAATGCATTTGCTAATGTGAAAACTTTCTGTCAACAGATCTATAAAATAATAATTTTATGATCCACATTCTTCGAAAAAGGAGCACTTGGAAAGGAAAGAACAATAAGAAGGGATTAATAACAGTAACTGCATATATAATTTTCTTTTCAACTACTTGGTAATTTTTTTTTTTTGCTAGAGGAAGTTATCGTGTTGCATCACTGTAGTGTTAAGATGTGACATAGGTAATAGACTTGGCCATTTTTAGTATAATATTTTTTCCGCTTGAGCTATGTCATGTTTAGATATGTTTTTGCATTGCTGCTGCTGTTTGCCAGGCATAGTGTTACTGAATTTGACTTTGTGTTACTCTGTTAAGCCAGTTTTACTACTGATTTATTTTTCTTGTTTGCTGCTCATTGCCTTATATTAGTTGTAATTTATGCTGCTTGCTTTGCCTTTTGTATTTTTTATCATTGCTGTTTGTGTTAATTGTTTTGTGCTGCTGCCTTGTCTCGTTCCTTAGTTTAGCATCTGAGCTCAGTAGATTTAAGTTAGCTTAAGAGGGGGTAGACTATATAAGAAACTAACTATGAAGAATTGGAAGAAATGCATTGAGAAGATATAAGAAAATGTTTTGGCCAAAAAAAAAAGGTAGTGTACAGTGGAGAAAAACTGTTTTGAAAGAGGATGTGAACAGAATACAGAGAGCCGGCTTAGATAGTACTTTTGGGAATAATGATGAACAAAGGGAGATCTCCTTGCAAAATACTGCAGTAAAAGAAACCCTGTCCTTTCCTTGTGTTATCCCACTATGTGTTTATGTTCCCTTGTGTATTTGTGTTTTTCCTGTCTTTATGTGTCTAGCTAATAAGATTTATGTTGTAGAATTTTTCAAATACTACGTTATTTTCTTCATAAAGGTGTATAGACATTATTAATTCTGTTTTGTTTCAATGCTCATGTGTGAAATTAATGTTTCAAGAACTTTTCTCATTATTTTATTTATTTACTTATGTCATAATTCCTGTAACACTGATGTATGTGTTATTTCGATTCTTTTGTAAAGCCCCTATTACTACAAATGTTATCTGTATTGTTATGTTCTTTAATGATGTATTTTATACCTTTGTAATTGTATTCTTATGTTATAAAATTGTAATTGACACCAGTTCATCAAATTAAGTAACTTGTAAGTTACATTTCACTGCACACGTTACTGTTGGTCATAGTATATGGACAATATGTGAGAAGTAGGGACTGTTAGTGTTTGCACGTGTGTTAATAATTCAGCAAGGGACTGGATAACAGCATTGCTGGTTCTAAGGACAATTTCAAAAACTTTGTGAGTGCACAAGTGGTGGTTATGGACTTGCTATATTGTCCGCAAGACTCTTCAATGGTGATTGTGCACCTGCACAGTCACAACAGATGGCTGCTGGCCATTTCTACAAGGACTACAGTGGGTCTACACTTTTGCTGACTCACCAGTACCATTATTTCTACAAGGACTGCAGTGGGTCTGCACCTCTGGTGGCCCACCAGTACCGTAATCTCTACAAGGACTACAGTGGGTCTGCATCTTTGCTGACTCACCAGTACAATTATTTCTACAAGGACTGCAGTGGGTCTGCACCTCTGGTGGCCCACCAATGCCGTAATCTCTACCAGGACTGCAGTGGGTCTGCTCTGTGATGACCTACCAAACGATATTCTTCAAAACTTCGATTGACTCCGCTGTGGGTTTGCTCTGTTGTGGCCCATTACCTGTCAGCATGTCAAGAGTCAGCACTGTCTTTCCGTTGGAAGGACAACACTACTTCTTCAAGACTGCATGGAAATCCACTACTTCTGTGTGCAATTTCTTTTACTAATGAGACTTTGTAAAAAAAAATGTAATTACTATTATGATGAATGATTAGGACTATCTTTATGGACTGTGAGAAAATTTTAGCTTTTGACCAACATTGTATTAATAAGTGTGTGCATTTCATATCTTTCTTACTGTAATTATGAAAAATTTTTTCAAATCTGTATAGGCCAGTGCCCAAAAAAATTTGTAAAATTTTTTGTGGGGAGCATGGGGGCTATGTAAGTAGGCTGTTTATGTTTTCTTATTGGTAACGCCACGTAGCGCTCAATATGAAAATCACTGGCTGTGCTGTGTGCAGTCTGTGGCTGCTTTGCATTGTTGTAATACTCGCCATTATAGTGTTAGGCAGTTGGAGATGAGCCGCCAGCAGTGGTGGATGTGGGGAGAGAGATGGCGGAGTTTTGAAATTCGTTTTGAACTGCTATATATATTATGATTATGAAGGTAAATACATTGTTTGTTCTCTATTAAAATCTTTCATTTGCTAACTAAGCCTATCAGTAGTTAGTACCTTCAGTAGTTTGAATCTTTTATTTAGCTGGCAGTAGTGGCGCTCGCTTTATTGCAGTAGCTCGAGCAACCAAGATTTTTGTGAGGTAAGTGATTTGTGAAACGTATAGGTTAATGTTAGTCAGGGCCATTCTTTTGTATGGATTTTTCAAAGTCAGATTGCGTTGCGCTAAAAATATTGTGTTTCAGCTTAAGCACAGTCATGTATAAAATAGTTCTAAGGGGACGTTTCAATACATTACATGATGCGTTTGAAAAGTTTCTCTTCGTATTCAGTAACACTTTATGTTTCGGAACGATGGTACACTGCCACACATTGGAATAGAAGAATCTCCAAGGAAATGGATCAATCATGGAGTTTCGATGTTCTCGACTCTGCAATCTCCCGACATTAATCCACTGGAGCCTAATTTGGTGTGTGAGTGGAGGGGGGAGGGAAACTGGACAAAAGTTGAAGCAGACGTGTTGTGTAGGTTCCAGCAACGTATGATGCGGTTAGTTGCGAAATTTGCAAATGCAACGTAGTTGAACGCCTTTCCGAAAGTGAAATTTATTCGTGTGTCTACGTACCAGAACTGTGAAGATAAGCTTGCACGATGGATGTCTAGAATGGAATTATAATGTGTAACGTAATGTGCAATATATTGTCCCCTACGTAATGCATCTTTTATACCTCATTGGATAGGACGATGTTCTTGTGTGCACTATTATTTTCAACTGTTTTTAATTAACTCATGGACAGAGTAAAACAGACGTTTTATATGTAAGAAGTTTATGTTACGTCTAAATGTTAAAATAAAGACAAATAGAGAGAGATAACGTACCACAATTGGAGGTTTCAATTGAATACTGTTTGATGCTTTAACTGAAAAAGAATGTTTGGAGCAAACTAAACTTGAACATCTGAGTCTCCGATTCCCGTGGCATTTTCTCGTCTCACCGAGCTAATGGGAGAGCTCCACCTCAGCCCAGAATTAGTGCTACTTGTTCTTAGCCCCGCTGCATGCAGTAACAGCATTACCAGAGCCTCATTTTCTGAAAAGCCTTTCTGATAACCGGCGAGTCGGACTAAGGTTAGGTACATACACTTTTGTCTAGAACTGGGATGAGAAATCAAATGTCTACCGTGACGTGCTGCATTTTTTCTTAATCGTGTGCGCTGTTGTCTATTCCTATCAAGCAACTTATGTGTTTTGTGGCCATTTGGAATTTACATATAATTTTAGTACTAGCAGAATAAATTTATGATTAATGTATGGTTTCCTTAATCTAACTGATAACGATTTTCTTACCTGTCTCGATTTATCTTTCTGTTTATTGGTGTAACACAATTTAGTAGCATTCGTTTTGCATCATACTTTTTTTTTTTGGATATTTGATGTTACCCAAGAAAAAATGAAAGAAAGTATTCATAAGACGGGATGTATGCCTCCGAGTTTTTCATTGTGTTTACAATGCAGGTTACCCTAATACGCGTCGTGCATATTACTCGGTAGACCTTCACCATTCCATAACGCAATTGCTACCCCCTGCCGATCGAGGGCTACGTACTGTAGCGTGTGACATGGCCGTGTGTTACGTAACTGTAACAGAGCTCGAGATACTGCCTGTTGTATTCCTTCAAGAAACTGAAAAGACGAATTGGAAGAGTTCTTGCACAGATGGAGCTAACTTTCCTTCATCATGACAACGACACAGCATGTACATGCGACATGTGTAGCAACCCGACACCTTGTATATGAGGTAAGAGATCATCTTCCATACACCCCGACTATGCCCCATGCGCCCGTCATCTTTTTCCAAAACTCGATGAAAACTTTTTAGAGGGTTTGACTTTGATAGTGATAGAGCGGAGCAAGTAGAAATAATGTTATGGCCCCTACAACAAAGTCAAACATTCTACAGTGAGGGTATCAAGAAACTGTTCTCTCGTTTGGATAAACATAGTGACAGGAAGAATGAGGATGTAGAGTGTTAATAAAGTTTATTTTATTTAAAAAGCTTTATAAGTTTTCCCATATAAAGATTCAGAGGCATTACTTTTCGGCACGCACCTTTACTTACGCTTCAATCGACAAGATCTAGTAACTGAGACGGTACACGGTCACTTTTACTACTTCGATAATGCGAACACGCATCTTGGCGCACTATTTCAAATAGCTTGCAATAAATTTATATAGAACCGTGAGATATGACACTATTTCTTCTGGATTACAAACTTTTCACTTATTTCCCAGGCCAGGTAAGGCCCAGCCGTGGCGTCAGTCGTGAGTCTTTGCTGTGGCCGCCGGTGTCCTCGTGGCAGGCAGTGTGTTAGGGTTGGAAGTGGACATTGGGAATATAGGAGGTCAGCGTAGATAACGGATGAAATGCATTTGTTGTTATTAATAACAAGCCGTAGTTTGTCAGTATTTACGTGAACCTGTAGGTAGAGATATATCTTCTACCGTTTAATATAACAGTTGACGTCATGAAACTACACTCTTATTGCGGCGGCATACAACTGTTATAGAAACAACAGAAACATAAAAAGAATACAAATGCAAAGTTTTTAGTACTAATCTTTACAGTAATGATATTTACTGCATGTCGTGAACTAATCAGAAACTGACACAGAATAGGATGTGTAGATTCGACCGGTTATTTTTAAGTATAAGAGTCAAGTTCTGACACTCTTCCAGTTTCTTGGCTCCTCTGGAAGCAGCAGATGTCTTCAGTCAGCAGTCCAGCTATTTATTCTCCACTCCCTCGCAGACGATTCAATCTGAGCCAACTGATTTGCAATACTCCTAGTTCCTGGGACAATCTGACAGGTATGGTTTGCATTGACTCTTTGGTTTCACCACGTAAACTGCAATGAAGAGGAATGTGCTTTATTAAAGATAGGAAGTACAAAAATAACATAGCAGTTTAATTTTACTAGTGATAAGACAACAGTAAGTCTTCAACTTTTTTACATAGCACGAATTTCACTGTCAGCATTGTGACAAGATTATGTTACGGTCGTGTATCAGAGATAATGTGGGGTCACACAGTGTGCTATGTTACAGGGTTCCTATTCTTACAGGTACTATAGCAGACCGTTGGAAGGTTGGCGACGCGAATAAACCTGACTTATAGCTTATTTAGAAAGTTTAAGGATGTCACTAGAACCGCGTTTCTCTAGGAGGGTAATGCTCCTGGCGTGCGAAGCATTCAGTGGGCAACACATGTCCACAGTAACCGTAAAACTTTTTTCGTACGTGAGACCATCTTAACAGTAGAACGATCCAACGTGACGGGATGAAATGCGTTTACTCTGTCCTTCGTGTACAGGTCAGGAACGGTATTACGCCGTCCAAACGTTCGCCCAACCCATAACGAACTCCCTTTTGTTGCAAAAAGAAATAGAAAAATCAGTCATCTTGACAGTGATGACAGCTACTGACAACAAAATTTACACTCTTGACAGTTTAATTAACAACAGTGTTATGTAAATACTAATGCTTATCATAAAGAAAGGACTGAATGAAAGAATACCATATGATACGAAACAGAATGATTTCAAGAAATTATTACTTACTAAGGTTAAACACCAGACCATAAATTGACCAAAGATAACATTTTTCCTAGAAGAGGGTTGCAGCCGCATTGAGCTATAAGTTGGCTGTGACTGTAATGAAACTCGGCAATGGAGATGTTTGTGATGAGACTTTGCCTTCGTGATACTTAATAGTCACCAACATCAAAGGACACAGATAGAGACTCATCGCTGACATAAATTCAATTATTAGACTTGAATAGACAACAGATAAACGCAATCACAAAGAATTTACAATTTCGCCGTACTGTCAGAAGCTATCGTCAAAGTCGGAACTGCGGATGCTAAACGACGCAATCACCCTGTAGAAACACTGAATGAATTAGGTACCTTTCTCCATCACTCAGAATGCCAAGTTTGGAGAGCGCAAGATCACCAAAATGTTATTTGTTTTGAGAGACACCAAACGTTTCTAGTGGTGAGACCTTCAGTTTTCCCCAACTCTAGAGGATACACATTTTGTTAGAGTTCGAAAAATTATTCTCTTGAATCTGCGCCAGTGTTACTTCGCACGATCCCTGTGAAGTTATGGACCTCAGCTTTGTGCGAGATGCGAGGCCACCTTCTGTTTACTAATCGTCCGCAATATTATTGCACGTGGGACTGGGGCATTTCGGTCGGTCATCATGAGTTTTAATCGTGATATTTTGCTAGGACACGATGAGCAATTTCACAGTATAAGCACAGCTCTTCTGAAAGCTTCGATAGATGGTGCGTTTTCCTTAACCACTGTTCTTGATGACTGCAATGTATCAGCCTCCTTACAGCAGTGGCCACGAAAAGCCAAACTAAATAATGTCGTGGTTATATAGTAACAAACTTACTATACATGTTCTCTTGTACTAACCAACACGCGTGCAGGCACAACTTCTAACGCAGTGGAAATCTTAACCAGTAATACGACAACCCCACATCTTCCTGTTTCGCGATATTTTGGTCTGGCCTAAGTAACGTGCTTTTATCAGGTTCTTTTTTCAACCTTCACTTACTACTAATTAAAATGTGTGGCATGCTGCTATTTACCATATAAATGCCCGATATTTGGGAAATTTTTTGCAATGGTTATACGGTTGATTGCTAGTACAGTGTGTCATCGCCTATAAGTAGCATATATTTCGGTCCGATATTACATAGTAGATCTCTCACTAAGACAATGAATGAGTCTGTGCCCTAATTTAATGCCAACCTGATGTTTCCGATAAGATGTAGTCCAGTACGTTCACTTATCATTGCCCAGTTCACCTAATTCTTCGTCTCTATGTCAACGCGTCGTTAAATTTTTAACTTCTTTAAACTTGCAAGACTATTTCTACTTGTTCCTAAGCGTATGACGGGTGTTGTTTATACACACTAATCCAGTTGTCGGCATTCTACAGGGTATGAAGAAAAGTGTACGTTGCCTATCGGTTTATAGTGTTAAGCTTAGTATAGGTGTGTGTACTTCACTGCCAACTCATTCACTGTGAAAATTAACCACACGCTACAGACCGCGGCACTTGTGGCAACTTCCGTCGCCTGTTAAAATATCTTTTCGTAAAATGTTGAAACTATGGCCCACTGCGTACTTCATGTAGTGTTACACGACATAATCCTCCTAAAAGAATTCAAGGGTGTGTAGTGAAAAACATGCAGCAGTTTTAAGGGGCAAGAAAATTACTATAAAAGGTGGACTAAATATGCGCAGCAAATTGCTCTGAATGGTTTTGGTGGAGAATCATGAAGACTTGCAATTTCGTAATTTCGGTGAGGCAAGGGTAGCAACTGTTCCATGATGATTTGATTTCACTCATATTTTCACTTACGCTGTGGGACCATCCGCGAATTTTTATGCTGAATAAACTGGTTTCATCTTGTCAATTTTGAACAGAAAACAGTTCTGTTTGAAGTAACTTACCTTTCGGTAGTTGGTTGTAGCAAGAATACAGCTTCAACGAATTAGCATGCAAGTAGAACTTGTTGTCTGCTGCGACACAAATGGTATCATCGTCATCTTCCGTGTAGGACGACCTCCCCAGAAATCTACTCTCAGCTGTGATATTGCCGGTGCTTAGAGTCTCATTCCCGATGTTGGCGGTGGTCGACTCTTCTGGTTGTCCGTGGACCTCCGCCACTGCTACCAGTGCTGTAAAAGTCAGTGAACGTAATTACAGATGGCTATTTCGTCTAATGTATGTTAATGAAACTCTCCCACTTAGCACTGCAACACTACTGTATGTTATATATGTGTTACTTGAAGAGTCCACTCGTCCCTGAAAATAAAAAAAGAACGAATCAACAGCGACATGCACGCTATGCTCATGTCGGACAAGTTCTCGTAATTAATTTCGTGTTCGAATGTACAATTATAGTGGTCTTTCAAGTTCTTGTTGGATTGTTATTATCTCATAATTAAATTTACAATATTAGTTCTTTCCTCACTTATATTTGGGAAGGTTTGCCTTTTTAGTAAGGCTCTGCCACACTGAAGGCTAGCCAGATATTTGGCTGATAAAGTTAGGTTCTTCATTGGTTTTGACATTAGACAGCCCGCTCTACCCTTAGTAGTAAAGAATGAAAAGGTATTGCAGAAGCTGGAAGCCTTCCTCGTTACGATCATGTAGCTGGGGTTTCACTGAAAAGCACACATATCTCCAAGTGGACGGCTCTGTAAAGTCTTTTGCTCCTCATCAAGATAATGAACGTAACCTAGTAAAATATTGTCCCTGTTCCGTCCTCTGAAACTCACGTGATAGAGAAGATTAATAGGTGCCATTAGTTTTTGTTTGTTTTTCTGTTACATTCAAACTAAACTGAGAGGCAAAGAAGTGACAGCCTTGCATGGAGCGTCTCACATAACTTCTTGTGATGTTCCGGATATTGTACGATGGGCGACATCAGAGTCATTTCACTATCTACGTTAAGTCCAAGACACTAGTACATACACGGTTCCGACACAGGAATGTGTCCACCGCCTTTGTTCGACTTCAACGCGGGATAACCACTCAATGACGGTAGGGCTCAGTATTAACGCTGGAGGCTATGTAAAGATCATCAGGGAGCCGCGGCGGACAGTGCAATCGTTGTCATAATGCAGAAACGAAGCTATTTATCTGACGTCCAAAGGGGTATGATTATTGCCTTTCAGACAGAGAGTGGATGCACGCCTCAGTTTGTAAACTGTTCAAGTGTCACCCTGCTTAAAGTGAAGTGTGCATGGTAAAACTGCACTATCTAAAACTGACAGCATGACCAGTGGGGCAACATTGACCATAGATGACAGAAGTGTGAGACAGCTGCGGAGATGTGTACGGATGAACAAGCATGTTACAGTTGAGGGAAAGACGCCCCAGATGAACCACGGGGCTACCAGCAGTGTCTGCTCAACGATTATCGCGCCAAAGTCGTAGTTTTCCGCTGTACACAGAAGGTTCCCGATTCGTACGCTCACGTCGACTGCTGTTCACCAGCGACGAAGGCTTCAATTTTCACTCCAATACCTGAACCGGACCCACTTTGAGCGGCCGTTTGAGGCGAAAGACGTTTTATGCTCGATCGGGTATAAGGCGGGTGGCGTGTAGGGCGTGAAACGTCTCAAGGCAACCAACCTGCAATGAGTGAGGGAGCGTTATGGTCTGAGGAAGGTATTCGTGTCGGTGATTCTTCATAATGGAAGCCATAATCGATCTAAACTACTATGCGTTTGTGCTTGAGGACCGTGTCCACCCCTCCATGCAGTTAAATGTTCTTCGGTACGATGGCATCTGCTAAGAACACAATACATCCTCTCACTGTTGGATCTGTAGTTTGCTCTTAGTATGACTGGACATGTTTCCTTCTGTTCTTTGGAATGAGATCTCAATATGGTAACTTTAGGGCTCTTGTACTTCTCTTTATACTCTGTGGTCAAGAAATGTGTTTCCAGTAATTGCAGTTTTATTTTATTATGCAACTGTTTTGTTGGATACTTGTTGTCAGTTACACTACGTAGTTTTCTGTAAAGAATATAAGAGTTTTTTCACTGCACTCGCTTTCTTCAGTAGCGTCTATTATGTGGCCAGTATTTGGCTTTATAGTTGTTATATGATTCTCCCCCAGTTTTTTTGTTTATGCTACTTATTGTTTAACATTGTTTTTTATATGCTTGTTCGTACTTATCTTTACCTTTCTTTAATCCCCTTGTTAGTAGCTTGTTTAGTTAGTGACTTGTAGCGCATTTTTCGTTGCTGTTCATTATTGCAGTACATCTTACGTTTGTAAGTCCCTCTTATAGTTTTTACAAAAACATTTGAAATGTAACGCATGAGAAAATTTTTAGCCAGCACACCGAAACATGTCATAGAGGCACGTGACATCTTACGTTACAGTTCAATGTGCACAAGCAAACGTTGGGAATTGACTCTATCTCCGTATTTTGAAGGCGGTATGAAATGCGTAAGAAGATACTCCAAAAATATTATCCTTGAATAGCTGAAATTATATTCTATGATTTACATTTTCTGGTTTTTTAATTGCAGTGAGGACGAAACAGACGACCGCATGGGAAAAATCGTTGAATTACACACACGCAGACAAATGATCGAAAACTCTTGTTGCTTCCAACAACACTAAGGTGAAATAAAATTGCGAAAAATATTGTCAGCAAAACGTAACTGGTGCAGTAACTTTTTTTGTTGCATAACTAAAGCTGGCGTCCTCTTTTCACCATTCCTACAAGAGGTGTTGCGTGTGCATTCCAGTATGTATCACTGCTTAGCGTCATGGTTCTCTACTTCTCAAGTGTAAAAGGATTGCAACACCAGTCACTAACTCTCAAAATACATACAGCTATTAAATAGTAGAGCCATTTGATTAAACCTGGTGCCACAGGCAGGATTTGTGTGAGACTGTTCTGGGCAATTTCTCTGACAAATGCCATACGCTCATTTCATTTCATATCCGACAAGCACCTCTGGCATTTTAGTTACAGATGCCACTCTCTTACAGCTAACAGACTCAGAGTTCGCGTATCAGTTGTTATGAGAGAGAAGCTCAGTGATCATAGGGCAGTTACAAATTCAACGTGTTTCAGTGTCAATAGAATGTTACTGGATACAGAGAAAGAATTCCCCATCAGAAGAAATATCAGGAAATTAACTACAGTGTATTGCAGCTGTCAAGATCGAATATTCACATCCTTTTGTTACGAGGGTGTGAAACACAAAATGGTCAAATCTACGAGTATTTGCAAACTGCATTTTTGACCTGTATGTGCCTTTAAGTTTTCAGTGAAATGCAAAGACCCGTCACAGTTCGAGTGATACGTTACTAAGTTTCTGTCAAAACATTAAGAGCTTCAATACACGTTTAAAGACTTCGGAGACTTGTTAAAAGCAAAACCTGAAAGCAGCTATGATATTTAAATTAATGACTCACTAGCCGATCTGACCAAAAACCTTAACATGTATGGGTACAATATACACATCTACTTCACTTATTAAGTCACTCTTTGACCGTACTGACACCCTCTCGAAAAATCTAGGAGAGACGGTCGAAGTACTAATTTCGCTTTTCCGAATCTGATTCACCACCGAATTAGGTTTCGTTGAATTGTGTCAAAAAACCCAGCTAGTCGACATTGACGTAACTGATCGAACAAGTAGAAACTAATACCGCTCAGTAGTGGAAATGTATCTGGATCTAAGAAGATGTCTTTAATGTCCTATACACAACTTTCTCCCGTTCCAGCAGAAGAAAACCGTAGGTCGAAAGAGCGACAAAACATACCGGATATCGGACCTGATTTATGATTTTATTCGGTAACTCACTGCAGAAATAGTTCAACACAACACTCTTAATGGAACAAAAGTGATAGTCGGAAAGATATTTTCAAAGGTACGACAGCGAGCTATGATATGGCTATAACTCTTCACACTTTACACAGTGTAAAAGAAGTATCCCATAGTTTGGTAGGTGGTAGTTTGGACAAAAACATAAGCAAAATGTCCCGAAGACATGAGGTCTAAGATACATACTTTTAGAGCTACGTGTAGTTGGTGATACTGTAAACCGTCTTCACAGTTCATTTCAAGTGCATCATATACGTTAATTCTAACAAAACAAGTATGTATTTTGAACAGCTTATGAAAAACATTTACGTTGTCGTTTTTTCTCTGAAATTGCCAGAACACTGAAGCCTGCTGTTTCACAAAGAAAATACCAAACTCCATTTTGAACACCTCCTTTACAGATGGCTCACAAATGTAGGTCTTACGTACTAGCTTGTAAAACTACGACACCGTGCAGCACGTATTTTCCAGCTATTTGGTTTCATAAATTTAAAACCATTTTAGCAACTATATGTACTTATGAAATTAATCATAAATGATATTTTATGAGACTGTAATATATGATGAAAGAATAAATAACAAATAATTATGTCAAGTCGTTGTAGTAAATAGTCTGGAAATGACAGGGATGTTATATTTGTATGACACGGGTCAGACATTTCATGTAACAATAATATCGTTGGGGTAAGAACGCACGGATGATGAGTTGCGACCAATCTGCGTTTTGGTACAGACATGTTTCTTGGGGCAGAAATGACAAATTGTGCCGGAATTGGTGTTCTAATAAGGGGGAAGCTAAGATATAAGTGAGGGAGCACGTGTATGTGCGTAGTACATGACCGCAAGACGGTTTTTAGAGTTAATGAAAAAAGCAGTGTGGCCCAAGTTTATTCAAGTTCATCGCTAATCAAAAGAGCCTACCGTCTATACTGAATTTCATAAATAGCATTACATCGTACTGCAAGCAACTCAACGCAAAGTAAGATACATCCAGTAGTTTTATAGTTGTGTTATACGCAAGCCAGTATAATAGTAGCTTTCTTGGTTCAAAAAATAGCTCTGAGCACTATGGGACTCAACATCTGAGGTCATCAGTCCCCTAGAACTTAAAACTACTTAATCCTAACCAACCTAAGGTCATCACACACATTCATGCCCGAGGCAGGATTCGAACCTGCGACCGTAGCGGTCGCGCGGTTCCAAACTGAAGTGACTAGAACCGCTCGACCAGCCCGTCCGGCAGCTTTCTTGGGACATTAGATTGGTCTAGTCAAACCACCAACGTAGTCCTGTCCTCTCATCATAACTTCCGTTAAATTGAGAACTAATTTTCAATCAAGTAGTCATTGTAATAGAAAGCTGTAGTAACTATGGTTCTTCATATGGTGCAGCACTGCTATGCTAACACAGACAATCAGTTAAAACGAAAAGTGATATAAGTACAATACATGTTTGAGTGACAAAACTATACTGGCTATCTTGAAGCCAAGGTAATTTTATGATTTTATGTTTTGTTCTGTAAATAACATATCTCTACATAACATTAGTACTGGCAGTAGGTTGTTGCCTTGAAGGAAGGTTTCTACGGCACTATTCGAATAGTATCTGATAAGGATAAGGAATTAATTACTTCCGGTCACGACTAAAGATATTTTCAAAGACACAGCTTTATCGTTATTTGCGTGACGCAATATAGTATCTACGAAGTGTTGCTAGTCGCAATTAAAATTTTTATTAGAATTATTTCATCACAGATTAACGTCTTTAGTGTTCATTTTACGCGTGTTTTTCACATCGAAGCTCGCACAAGCGCATTTTGTTTATTTACCGCATTACCTTTGTTAAAGTATTTGCGTGAATTCAGTGTAATTAGCTATTTACCAAAGGCAGCTTTCAATCGTTTTGGAGATGGAAAACATTTAATTCTGATTTCTAAGTTTATTCATACAACTTTGTGATACCTAATCACGGTTTCCTACAGTAATACAGCGACTCGTAGCCTTTCTTTTTTTTTTTACATTTATAAAATTTTGTACACAGCAAATACTCGTGCAATAACGAATGTGTTGGAACTGTCTAAATAGTATCGGTAAGAATCGACTTCCATATTATATGCTTTGTTTATATATATTGTGCAACAGTTTTATGCACAGGAGAGTATATGTGAGTATCATGTTACGATACGACAAGAATATAATGTGGTCCAAGTGGTTTAACAGTTGCTTACTGCACTCTGCTGATGATTCGATATAACAAACAGCTTACAGTGGACGAGATAAGCTTCACAATAGCGAAGATTAACAAGTGCTCATTCGAAATAAGATATGCATTTTAAAGTCTTCTGGATTGTATTTCATTTTTTTTCGGCCAATCGACAAACTTTCTATACATGGAAATAGCTTTTCGCATGGATTAATACATGAGAAATTATGTAAAATAGGGGTAAGAAAAAAATGTTTATTGTCAATGACAGATAATAAATTCTGCCAATACTTACCAGCAACAAGCAACAAAGCAGCCTTCATTGTACTCGACAAAAACTACTACTGCTCTCTGCGTTATATTTTCATTTATATATGTTTAAATACCCGATGGCATCATCGAATGTTATCGTTAAGTTTCCTCCTGATTTTCCGTTCCGTGAACTCTGGTTGCAACAACTAGCAGCAGATTGACTTTCCTTGTACTTGTAAAGATCTGTTATCGTTCGCTATGTCAAACGTATTATCAGCATTACAACTACAGCATTCAATAAAACTGGTTACCATACTTCGGGCACAGGCTGGAAAGGAATATTTTTTTCTCTCAATAAAGCCCATCTTTTAATGTCGTACGGCTCGAATGCTGATGAAAGGAGGTGAACAGATGTCAGTGACGTTTATATCATTCACCGTCCGGTATAAAGAGCTTTCCATTTTGAAGAGGAAACTCTTGTGCATAGAGGAACTTTAATACCTAGATACTACAGTCTAGTTACCAATCTTAGAATCATACGAGGGAGTGTTCTCTAGAGACTACGTAAGCAGTTTCCACCATCTTCTAAATTTTTTTTATTATTCTTAGACGTAATGTTGTGTTTTTTGCAGCATTTGTAATTTTTTCTAGATCTACACCTCTACGTCCAGTATAATACATTAAATCTATTTGAAATATGTGGTTAATTCTTTAGCTACAGACTGTTATACATCTAACTTCCCGTGGATTAAATCTGGGAGCGCCATATCGTATGGGCACGTAAAATTAGCTCAGTGAGACGAGAAAATGCCGTGGGAATCGGAGACTTGGACTGAATGATGTTCAAGTTCAGTTTGCTCCAAACATTCTTTTTCAGATAAAGCATCAAACACTATCAAGTTGACACCTCCAATTGTGGTATATTGTATTTTTCTTTCTGTCTTTACTTAAAATTAAGACAGAACATGAACTTCTTACATATAAAACGTCTGCTTTGCTCTGTCCATGAGATAATTAAAAACAGTTGAAAATAATAATGCACACAATAACATCGTCGGTATCCAATGAGTTACAAAAGAAGCAGTACGTAGGGGATACTAAATTGTACATTACGTTACACATTATAATTCCATTCTAGACATCCATCGTCCAGTCTCATCTTCATAGTGCTGGTACGTAGACACACGAACAAAATTCAGTTTAGGAAAGGCGTTCAACTACCTCGCATTTGCAAACTTCGCAACTAGCTGTGTCGTACGTTGCTGGACCCTACACAACACGTCTGCATCAACTTTTGTTATGTTTCCACCCTCCCTGCACTTACACATTCACACACCAAATTAGACTCCAGTGGATTAATGTCCAGAGATTGTGGAGTCCAGAACATCGAAAATCCATTACCCCATCATTTCCACCGAGCGAGGTGGTGGAGTGGTTAGACACTGGACTCGCATTCGGGAGGACGACGGTTCAATCCCGCGTCAGGCCATCCTGACTTAGGTTTTCCGTGACTTCCCTACATGACTCCGGCAAATGCCAGGATGGTTCCTTTGAAAGGGCACGGCCGACTTCCTTCCCCTTCCTTGCCTAATCCAATGAGACCGATGACCACGCTGTCTGGTCTCCTTCCCCAAACAACCCAACCCCAACCCCCATTCATTTCCCTGGAAATGCTTCTATTCCAAAGTGTGGCAGTGTACTAGCGTTCCGAAACCTAAGGTGTAACTGAACACCAAGAGAAACTTTTCAAACGCGTCAAGGAATATACTGCAAAGGAATGAACGGTGCAAGGGCACATGCAAATTGTCCACTAATAGGTAAGGGATCAAAAGCAGTTCATTCATGATTCTAGCCTGAAGATTTATGTTGCTGCCCCAAGAACACAAGCCATGTGCAGGGGTGTTTTTTTCAGAATTCTTCTAAATTTCGTGCAGCTATGGCTGCCTCACATCGGAGTGAAGGCAAGGCACGGCGAGCACTGTATACAAGTGTGATGAAATCAGGGCAGCACAGAGAACTGACGTGCTGTGAAGAACCGATACATTGCACGCAGTACCGCACCTAATGAACTGTGTGTAGGGACCGAAGAGGGCTGAGGGGACCTGACGCTGTAACTATTAAAGAGCACTCCACTTGTCTCCTCCAGAGGAAATACGTCAGGTGTGTAGCCCAGAGGCGAGTGAAGAACGATTGTTTAAATTGCACGCCAACCTCGACGACATGCTGGTGATGAATCTCGGCGGCAAACCGAACCGCTGAAACTACTACCAACCTCCGCTGCACGGCAGCGCAATAGCTGCAGAGGGGCGGGCTGGAGCTGCACCGGCGCGAGGAGCGAGAGTGCCGCTAGCCTCCGCTCTCTGGGTGACATCGTCTGGCGGACTGCTGGCTGCTATTGGCTGTGGCGGGTCGGAGGCGCCAACTAGCGACCTCCCGGGTGAAGAGCAGTCTGCGGACACTCGCGAACAACAAAGGCTGAAAGATGTTTTCCCTTCGGCGCTGTAAGTGGGGTCCACAAGATGAGTTTGAGGGAGTCGCCACCCACGTCCCAGGCTACCTATGCAGCCAAAACCCGCGGCGACCCCTTAGCTGTGACGTGAGTAGGAGCGCTACGTCTGCAACGCAGGGTGGCCGGACGACGATGCAGCAGGTTCCACCACTGGTATTGGTGCTGATCCACGCATGGACGCCACGTGGCGCCATCACTGGGATCGGTGGATGTCCTGCTGTTTAACTTTGATGCAGGAAACTCAACGAATGAGTTGCCGGTTTTTCTCTGCACGCTTAGGCGTAAGTCACCCCTCTCTACCAAATCATACCTCCCTGCCGTTGCGACTTATTGCAACCCCTGAGCGCTACAGGGCGGTTGTGAAATGTCACGTTCACAGGTGACACGCAGGTTGTATTCCAATCAATAATGATTGTTGTGAGTTGAAAATAGCTTCAAGAGTGAAGGGAGACTCTCAGTCTATCCCACGTTACTTTTAAAATGTTCAATATCTTTACTTGGTGCAGAATACATTCACTTAGCTATACTCGTCCATTTCGGTCTTCTGGCCACTGGTGCTGAATCACCTTGCTATGATCATTGTGCATCACTTCAAAAACCAGTTTTTCACATATCTGGAACTGCTTTTGGTGATGTTGTTGAATGGTTTACAGAATTCAGTTATCTGTTTGTGTAGTAGGTTTTGTCCTTGGGCGACCACCGTGCATTACTTGTGTACGAAGGTTACCTGTTTCCCAGAAGGCTGTGCTTCAGGTGACGAAAACCATTCTCATCTAGATGTCGTCTTCTGTGGTACTGTGTAGCATATGCACGAGAAACAGCAGCCTTTTGATTGGAAACACTCAGCATCAAAAACGATGTATATGTTTTGTTCGTTTCATCGGGAAGCTACCCTACATAAAATTGACAGCAGTAGCCATGGTTGTCCATTATGCAGTCAGCAGACACATACACACAGGTTAATGGATCTCACTCTAATGCCATAGGCAACTATCATTTTATAGGCCATTGTCTTGTGTTGAAATGATGCCCAACTTACAAATTACGAGAGCTGTGGAATGGGAACCATATAATGTAAAAGAAACCTGACGAGGTTTTGAACAACGGCTACATGTGGCTGTAGGTTTGATGTTTCGTCGGACCACTCAGTGAGCTGCATGGTCTGGCACGGTTATGTGGGATGACACACGGTCCTTTTTACATTCCGATGCCCTACACGATATGACAGTGTTGACAGCTCCTCGTTTTCACTCAATATGTGTATTCTAAACGCAACTGATCTTATTTTGACACATAATTTTTCCATTAGGATCTGGTTAAAGATTCGTATCCTCGTATTTATTCGTCACTCTGTAGGAGGAAGTTAGCCAACAAGAGTATGTAATAACAATTACTGAAATTACAAACGGCTAGAAAACAAGAATGTTGCAAAGTGGGAGTTGTTGTTGTTTACGTTACGGTTGGAAGGAGCTCTCCAAACCTCTTTATGTCTCAAAATGTGACGTTTTAACTGATCCCTTTATCTAGTCAGCTTCAGCCCACAATTTACTTTTCTCCAAAATTCTGTTCAGTGCCTTCTTATTTGTTAGGGCATGTAGCAATCTGATCTTCAGCATTATTCTGTTGCACCTCATTTTAAAGGTTTCTATTACCTGCTTGTCTAAACTGTTTATTGTCCATGTTTCACTTCCATATACGGCTACACTGCGAACAAATACTTTAAGGTAAGATGTCATACACTTTAATTTATATTCGATGTTACCATATTTCTCTCCTTCGAAGACACTTGTCTTGCCATTGCCAGTCTATATTTTACATCCACTCCAACTCGGCTACCATAGACGTCCGCGTTCACTTTCGCCATTTTTATTCGCTGCAATTTTTCTATCTCCTCAATTCGTCAAATGAATGCAGTATCAGAGCGTAGCGTATCCCGTCGTATACAATCTTCTAAAAACAACCAGAAATACAGGCGGGAGACATCGTTGACAACCTCTAATATTTCTGCAGAAGCGTACCTTGCCACTTTCAAGACAAAAATGCAATAAGCAAGCGCGATGGAAACGAATTTAATAGTTCCGCTTTCGCTGAAAGTCCGTAAAGTTAACACACACACTGTCAGCATTAGCGCCGACACAAAGATGGCCGTCGTCATGTGACCAAACCCGCAGATTCCACGTGTGACCGATTCGTAGTATTAAATAATTCTCGTACTAAATCGCACGGAATCATACTGTCTTCACGAAACGTAGTTAAAAAAAATAACTAAGAACGTCTTTGTTTACATCTTTCTTTCTACTAATTTTGTTTAAATAATTACATTTTCAGTGCAGATTATAGCGTTAGTTGTTTGCTGCTGAGTGAAAGTCCCGCGGCAGCCGTCCGGACGAAAGCGAACGCCCTTTGGAAGCGGGTAGCGGCCGAACCTCCTCTGACGCCTCGCGGATACTGGAACACTGGCGCAAAAAATGTTAACG
Source organism: Schistocerca nitens (assembly GCF_023898315.1). Lineage (NCBI taxonomy): Eukaryota > Metazoa > Arthropoda > Insecta > Orthoptera > Acrididae > Schistocerca > Schistocerca nitens. The sequence goes on from NC_064615.1 coordinate 545,048,845, forward strand.
GTGTCTCCGCGGCCGCGATCCCCTACTTTTCTCAAGTCGCAATACAGCCATTCACGCACCCTCCTAACGTTAACTCTACACTAAAAAATGTTACTGCATATATTGTTAATAAACTTCCTATGTTCAAGAAAACCTGTGACTGGTGTAACCTAATGGACTTTAATGCAAGGCGATCATTTATCCTGGGCCTCTTCCCAAGGCACAATGTGGATGAAGGGACTCGATGTGCAAAATCGGTGGGGCACACAAGATTGTACAATGTCTGACCTACCTGGTATCAGATCCATCCAAACCGAAGGAGCACACCACAGCAGCCTTGTAACCTTACCTTAGTTAGGTCCACTGTAAGAAATACTATTCCTAAAATTTTATTTTCGTAGGACAGGTCTGATGGAGCAGTTTTGAAATCTTTAACCGTTTTTCTTTTACTTATTTTTAGTGTTGACATTGCCTTTCAACGGCAGTATTTTTTTTACATGAATTTACTTCGAAACTCCATGGAAGCAAATTGGGACTGGCCAAGTGGCAGCCATCGTTACTTTTGAAAAAACTTGTTTCGTTAATCATGAATTAGCAAGCAAAGCAAATTTAAATTTATAGCAAAATTAATGTTATTCCGTGGACTGTAGTTTATTTCTTTGAATAAAGCGACCACATTTAAAGATGGTGTTACAAACCAAAGCAATTACTTCGATTGAAAGTCTCCCTCTCTCTATTATGAAGCAGTTCGTATTAATAATGAATTTACTTATTGCACCTTTTACTCAATTATTAAACAAACACGCAATTTAACTTTCAAACTCTCATTACACAACATGCATGAGCAGGAAACAGGACTGGTGATGGCTTGTGGCAGGAATTTTTGGAGAATAAGTTTGCACATCTTCAATTTTTGCATTTCAAAGTAAATAGAGTGTAGCCCCTTACACGTTTTGAGATCAAACAAACAAGTCTATAAAAGTAATGCTTGCCCTGAGTTGTGTGCTGGAGGGCTCATAGTACTGTTGGTACAACCATTTCGGTCGGCTCTTCACGTCCCCAGTGATCGAATTCCTTATTGATAGCCACGTCACAAGCAGGAGCCATCTTTACTCGTCGGAGCGTCGGCCGAAATTCATCATAAAATTATTCCAATAATCTTGGTTTCCGAATTGATACATACTGGAGACGACTTTGGGTCATAAAAGCCGTGCCGTCCGAATATTTGGTTGCACTTTTTTCACAACTTTAGCACCAAATAAGCGTCACCTTAGAGGACCTATCACAGCCCGATACAAATGCTGTGAAGGCTCCCACGTAATTGCCTTTCTTTCCACCGTCTTTTCACTTGGCGCTCCTCTCGCCAAGGCCACCTCAACTTCTGATCACGTAAAACCCTTTGTACTACCGCTCATGTTATTCTGTACATTTGATTAACGTATTAACCGCGAAAATTAGCCCTGAGGTGGTTACAGTCATTACAATTTTTTCATTGAATGGCAATAACATTTTCCTTATCGTTAATTTACAATTGGGTATGAAGTAATTCGTTTATGTCAAAGAGTTTTGCATACAAACATAACCATTTTACACATTCATTTGCTCACTCCCATTACATCTCTCTATAGCACCTAATATCGATCTTTCAACATACCAGTACCCTAAAGCAAAGTTAAAAAATATAGAAATATTTATTTACTTTTTAACGGTGGCTTCACATATGCCGCACATTTCGTTAAATCTTCCTGAAGGGATGAGCTTAACGAAATGTTTCTTCAGTAAAACTCTATTCCTCTATGATCAAAATTATTGCTATACCTTCCAGCAAGATAACACCTTACCAAGCGAAAAATACAAACCTAAGTTACATCAAAATTTACATGACTACTATTCCTTCACCATCTCCTCCTCTTATTTTTACATATTTGGTCCTCTCTTTGGTAAAATACACATTACTCATTACTTGCTTGTGTTCAAATTATACATTTTTCTAAGTTACTCTTATAACTTCCAATAAAATTGGCCCAAAACATCAACACGTGCAGTAACTTTTCGTTTAGCTTTTGTTTTTAGTTACGCTTGTAATTCCGACCTTCGAATGAAGTAGGCGATAGCTTATATTTAAAGAAACTTATTCCAGAATGTTAGGTGAGTTTAATGCACCTTTCCAAAAGTGTTGATGAAAGAAAGGTGGTGTTTTAGTTCACAGCCTTCGAATGCATCAGCCAATCACATCAAGAGGCTGCAATTTTTTGCCATACTTACCGCAAAAAGGCACTATCAGCTGTTGGTACCTCACACCAGTAATTATGTCATATACATAATGCTGCAGCGTCCATTGCTCCGAGGAAAGGAGCTTGGACGCAGGTATGATGTAGGTGTGATATCACAAGACGTGGGATATTTCTAGTCTAGGATTTTCCATTTGACTTCGGACAGTCGGACGGAATGCTCTTGTTGCACGGCAAAGCAACCCACCACACTGCCAATCGGACTAAGCCTGATCTTCAACAATTCGGTTGAGAAACACTGCAACATGCTCCGTTCAGCCAGAACCTTTCTCTGCGTGATTTTCACACCTTTGGTGACCTGAAGAAAGACATGTATGGACGTCCGTTTCTGCCGGTCAAGGAAGTACAGTTGCCAATGCGCTTGTGAATCCGTCATCGGCCGACCACATTTTACGAAACAGGAACTGTCACAATGGTATAAACATCGTAATACGTGTGGTGTCTCCTTTTGACTGGAACCATTCCAAGATACCCTTGTTAAAACAACATGTACGCAGGACACATTTCATTAAGTGACATAAAAGTACAACTTCACTAAGTATTTACAGCTCATTACAGATTATTCTAAGTGTCTTCCACAACATGGCAACTGGTTAATAATGCATATCTACACACACAATTCTACGTATACATACACTTGTACCAAGTACACATGTGCTTCGTACTAAATGTAAATGGTCAAGTTACATGGACTTTTATCTACAAAACGTGGAATCTAAATTCATACATAAATTATTATCTGGACATCAGCATTGAAAACCATTTTAGATGCTGCTCATTAAATAGTGGTGTGTTTATGGCCTTTAATTTTGTTTATCCAGGATATACTAGCAAGTAAGCACCAACATTTAGAACAACGCCTATTTCAAATGGACCAGTATATAACGTTTGCCTGTTGTTGTCTTTTCTATTCACGAGAGAGGATTTTGTGTGCTTACTGATGAGGTCTCTACCTCCTACATTTAATCCTTGCATCTCCATACTTTTTTGTATTCTCCAGTGACAGTTGGTCTGTCAACTTACTATGTGACTTTTAATGTGTTTGGTGAATGGAGGGCAGGATGTTGCTGTCGGGTAGTAAGCTGAGCAGAATGTCTCTTTCATTTCAAATGTTTAACAGCAATTAAGTCAGCCTATCAATACACGTGATTCCTGGCTTCTGGAGCCAGCGACAGTGCAACTGTGTAATAGCTTTCAGTAGTGTCAATTAGACATGGCAAAAAGTTTGCTATCTGTATGAATAAAGTGGCCTACTCTAATTGACACACTCCTTATAGCAACACTGCATATCTGGCAGGTAGAAATATTTCGAACAACGTAGAATGATAAAGCTCTATGTACTGCAACGATTGAAACAAGTTATTCTAATTTTATAATGTACTTTAAAAGAAAAACACATTCCATGAAACACTGGTAACCGGTAACGTAAATAAAATATGTGATGGACAATGCACTTGGAGCTGTAAATCTAATTTTCAGTGACTTAAAAATTCGCCAACTGGCACATACTGCCACACTCGCAACCACACACAATACAAGACAAAACCAGTTGATAATTAACACAAATATCCACTGATCGAAAACTTGACTAACAGACATTGTTAGATTACACACAGCGAATCTATCATTTCACCAGAAATAAAAATTGGTGCTGACAACATCATCGGCACAACCGTTGCGCAGGAATTCTAATTCCTGATTAAACACATAAAACTTCAGAATTATTTCTTGGTACAGACAGCAGAGAAACAATTCCGGCTAACACCATGTGTGGCAGTCCATATCTTTAGCAAGCAAAGTGTGTCATTGTTGCAGAGGGCAGGGTGCCCCTCACGAGGCATTGCCACACTGAGCTAAGCCGTAAGCAAGAAGTGTATAGGACGCATTGTGATTGCAAACAATAGGTTGATATGTGTGCCATTCTGAGTAGTAACATGTGACATCTCAGTTTAGCGGTTGATGGCATCTTAGCATTCGTGGGGAGAGCGAAGGGAGGGAAAACCGACAATAACTGAGACTCCACAGTGAGGACAGGTCTAGCTACAGGTCTAGCTTAAATACCTTCCATTTCAGAAACAATACTGCATGAATCTGATTCTGACAACATGACAGTCTTGCTAGTTACAGCGTAAACTATTTCTGCAACTCGCTATGTGCTCCCGCTGCCAGAGTGAAGACTGTTTCCAAGACATCTGCCAGCTGGTTGTGATGGAACACAGCCACTGTAAACTACTGATGCTATTTGGTTACTCCCGAGACTGACAGAAGACGCCGTGAAGCCGGCCATATCGAGAGACTACAAGCTAGTGACTTTAATCCGTTCGGAGAGGTACTTGAGTACCACCCACCTGGCTCTACAAGCTACAGCCACTATAGCTGAATGTTGTATGCTATGTTGGGTGTCTGGGGCTTCAGCCTTCATGACAATCGCCATCCTCGCTACACTTTTGTTACATGTCACTCCATCAGGTCTGTGCCTGCGTCAAATCGCTGTTGAGTCCCGACACAACAACCACAGCCGCCAGAGTTCTCCATTCACAGTCTTTGTTATGCATCGGCGTGCGAAATGGTGCTCCTGCTACAGAGCAAATGCTGCGCTGTGATGCAACTAATGCATATTACATGTTTGCAACAGAGGGTTCTTAACTTACCGCAAAATACTGCTAAGTAGATAGCAATTGCTGTTAACAGTAACTTTGGTGTTAGCTATCAGGCACTGAGATATTTATCCTCTGAGGGTGTTACCCCTGATATTAAAAGTATGGAAGTTAAGTGTGCGATTAGATCCACTCTTCCTATAAAGGCGTTATTGTAAGCCATTAATTCTTAAATAAAACCTTTAATTTAGATGTAGACAGTGTTCAGCGTACGAACTATATTTGCCACCACCAAACAGATTGCGATATGGTGCCTATTCCATAAGATTCAGTTAAAACTGAACACGGCACATATACTGCCTAAACAAATGTATGTCATGAATAATAACCAACTCTGACAGGTAGACAGAAAGTTCCACCATGACTGCAACAGACAAATCATTTGCAGCCAGGCAAATGGCAACAACAAATTTTCCTCACACAGGTGTGCAATCAGTTTCTTAAGAATAATCACTACAGATGATATCAAATAACATCGAGTCACTTATCCAACGTACATAAAACACAATCCAAATAGCCTCACGTCCCTCTGACTTACTGGAAGATTGCCTCAATGTCGAACGAATCAGTGTAGGGGGAATATGAAGAGGAATGTGGCATCAGTGGAAATCTGGATTGAGGCAGGGGGAAATGCTAGGTTAGTACCAGCAGTTGTGCAAAGGCGTGTTGAAGCGAGCAGGAGACGTAGGTCAGACTTCCGTCTTTGGTACAAAAATGCGCAGAAAAGTGTAAGGTACAAATTAGACAGTTGCAACTAAATGTCATTGCAGAGCAAGATTAGATTAGATTAGATTAGATTAGATTAGATTAATACTAGTTCCATTGATCATGAATACAATATTTCATAATGATGTGGAACGAGTCAAATTTTCCAATACATGACATAATTAAGTTAATTTAACAACATACTTAATTTAATATAACAACTTTTTCATTTTTTGTGTTTTTTATTTTTATTTTTTTATTTTTTTATTTTTTTGTTTTTTTCTTGTTTTTTTAAATTTATATCTAAAAATTCGTCTATGGAGTAGAAGGAGTTGTCATTCAGAAATTCTTTTAATTTCTTCTTAAATACTTGTTAGTTATCTGTCAGACTTTTGATACTATTTGGTAAGTGACCAAAGACTTTAGTGCCAGTATAATTCACCCCTTTCTGTGCCAAAGTTAGATTTAATCTTGAATAGTGAAGATCATCCTTTCTCCTAGTATTGTAGTTACGCACACTGCTATTACTTTTGAATTGGCTTTGGTTGTTAACAACAAATTTCATAACAGAGTATATATACTGAGAAGATACTGTGAATATCCCTAGATCCTTAAATAAATTTCTGCAGGATCATCTTCGGTGGACTCCAGCTATTATTCTGATTACACGCTTTTGTGCAATACATACTTTATTCCTCAGTGATGAATTACCCCAAAATATGATGCAATATGAAAGCAACGAGTGAAATAGGCGTAGTAAGCTAATTTACTAAGATGTTTATCACCAAAATTTGCAATGACCCTTATTGCATAAGTAGCTGAACTCAAACGTTTCAGCAGATCATCAATGTGTTTCTTCCAATTTAATCTCTCATCAATGGCCACACCAAAAATTTGGATTATTCTACCTAAGCTATATGCTTCTGATTAAGGTCTATATTTATTAATGGCGTCATACCATTCACTGTACGGAACTGTATGTACTGTGTCTTATCAAAATTCAGTGAGAAACCGTTTACAAGGAACCACTTAGTAATTTTCTGAAAGGCAGTATTGACAATTTTATCAGTTAATTCCTGTTTGTCAGGTGTGATTACTATACTTGTATCATCAGCAAAGAGAACTAACTTTGCCTCTTCATGAATATAGAATGGCAAGTCATTAATATATTAAGAACAACAAAGGACCCAAGACTGACCCTTGTGGAACCCCATTCTTGATAGTTCCCCAGTTTGAGGAATGTGCTGATCTTTGAATATTATGAGAACTACTTATTTCAACTTTCTGCACTCTTCCAGTTAGGTACGAATTAAACCATTTGTGCACTGTCCCACTCATGCCACAATACTTGAGCTTGTCTAGCAGAATTTCATGATTTACACAATCAAAAGCCTTTGAGAGATCACAAAAAATCCCAGTGGGTGGTGTTCGGTTATTCAGATCATTCAAAATTTGATTGGTGAAAGCATATATGGCATTTTCTGTTGAAAAACCTTTCTGGAAAGCAAACTGACATTTTTTAGTACTTCATTGTTACAGTTATGTGAAGCTACTCTTGAATACATTACTTTCTCAAAAATTTTGGATGAAGCTGTTAGAATGGAGATTTGGACAGTAATTGTTGACATCAGATCTATCCTCCTTTTTATGCAAAGGTATAACAATAGCATATTTCAGTCTATCAGGGAAAATGCCCTGTTCCAGAGAGCTATTACACAGGTGGCTGAGAATCTTACTTATCTGTTGAGAACAAGTTTTTAGTATTTTGCTGGAAATGCCATCAATTCCATGTGAGTTTTTGCTTTTAAGCAAGTTTATTATTTTCCTAATTTCAGAGGGAGAAGTGGGTGAGATTTCAATTTTATCAAATTGCATAGGTATGGCCTCTTCCATTAACAGCCTAGCATCTTCTAGTGAACACCTGGAACCTACTATATCCACAACATTTAGAAAATGATTATTAAGAATATTTTCAACTTCTGACTTTTTGTTCGTAAAGTTTTCATTCAATTTGATGGTAATACTGTCTTCCTGTGCTCTTGGTTGACCTGTTTCTCTTTTAATAATATTCCAAATTGTTTTAATTTTATTATCAGAGTTGCTGATTTCAGACATGATACACATACTTCTGGATTTTTTAATAACTTTTCTTAATATAACACAGTAGTTTTTATAATGTTTGATAGTTTCTGGGTCACTACTCTTTCTTGCTGTCAGATACATTTCCCTTTTCCGGTTACAAGATATTTTTATACCCTTAGTAAGCCATGGTTTGTTACAAGGTTTCTTACGCGTATATTTAATTATTTTCTTGGGGAAGCAGTTTTGAAATGCATTTACAAAAAGTCATGAAATAAATTATATTTTAAATTGGCATCAGGTTCACGGTACACCTCATCCCAGTCTAACTGCTGTAGGCTTTCCCTGAAATTTGCTATTGTTAAATCGTTGACTGAACGTACTACTTTAGGAACTGTTTAGTATTGCTGAATGGAGCTATGTCATATATTGTAACTAGCTGTGCACCATGATCAGAAAGACCATTCTCAACAGGCTGAGCATTTATCTGGTTAAACTTATCTTGGTCTATAAAGAAGTTATCTATCAGTGAGCTGCTATCCTTTACCACCCGAGTAGGAAAATCAATAACGGGTGTCAAGTGGGATGAGACGTGAAACGGAATGTGGACTGCAGTGCAACGCATGCTGTGGTAATGCGTGGAGCTGTACAAAGCCTCTGTACGCAGGGGGTTGCCGTAGTAAGCGCATTTACCTACTAAGCAGGAATCCTGCTTTCTGCTCTTGGCCTTGCAACAGATTCTCATTTTTGACTTCGGTCTATCAATATATGATTGAAACTTATAAACTTGCCTGGCACCACATAGTTTCATATGATCTATATGTAGACTTCTTCATTTGAGGTCTGGGCATCGTGGGGAGAAGTTCAGTATTGCCATAAACAAAACGTTATAAACTATTATTCTGAAGCAATAGGGTTTCGAAGTAGTAACTACATTATTACAAACTGACTAATAATTTATTATAAAAAATTACTTCTTCTGATATATTATATACAATCCTTTGTCGTTTATTACATTTTTGTACACTACTTCTTGCAGTACGTATATGATTTTTTACTTACAAGAACTTATTGTTTATTAACAGTTTGTGATTATTTGCTACTTCCATAGCGTTTTTTACTTAGATTTTCTGAGATCAGATTTGTTTGCTGTATTTACACACTCACACACACACACACACACACACACATACACTCTATCATTTTATCAAGAGATATTATTGTAGTGGATGAAATTCAAATACCTCAGTCTTCAGTAAACAACAGTCTTACACCCTCCTTTTGTATTAGAGGATTGCTGTGCTACGAGAGAAAGTAATCTTTTGCCAAAAATTTAATGCTTTGATCCAGTGGGTGGAATCACTTAATGAAAATAGTACGTCGGCTCGTTTCGTAAAGAACTACATTGTTAGAAATTCGCTCAGCCCACTTCCCCAGCTCCTAATAGAAGTACGAACTTTGGAGTAACGAGCATATCTCCCAATGTAACCTCATTACTCTGAATCTTCATACTTTTTTCAGAATGTACTAATTGGCATTTCTGAAGACGAAACAAATCGAGGATTGCATAAGTCAGACATCTGTCTAATCATAATGAAGAGTGACCAGTTCCTCATCAAACATCGGATATTCCCAAATGGCTCTGAGCACTATGCGACTTAACTTCTGAGGTCATCAGTCGCCTAGGACTTAGAACTAATTAAACCTAACTAACCTAAGGACATCACACACATCCATGCCCGAAGCAGGATTCGAACCTGCGACCGTAACGGTCGCTCGGTTCCAGACTGTAGCGCCTAGAACGCACGGCCACTCCGGCCGGCGGATATTCCCAGGTGCATACAAGGTATTTTTCCTGTAAATACGTATTTGTTGTGAAACAAATTTTTCTTTTACTATTACATAAAAATTTTTATAGGTGTACCGGTATGGGAAACGGTTAATGAAACAGTTACGTAGTTCAGTCTGGCTATCTCATGTTTTTCATTAATAACACTATTTAATCTCTCCTCGTAAAATGCTATTACATCTCTCTCTGGACAGATCACGTTTCCTTCCCTTTTTTTCTAGAAGCAGTAACTCTCAGTCCTCTTCAGCTCCTATCGGTGGGTGACCTGTCACATGTATGTCCTTGGTAATGCCTGATTTTTTGTAACTGCCTAGTCCAAAGACGTCTCTGGGTTCTTAACATCTCGGCGCTGATCTCTGCCTTAGAGACTAGTGTTTGCTCTATGTTTCTGTTGCAGCTGGAGTATTTTTTATTTTATTTTACTCCATTTTTGTGGTGTACAGACAGGAAACTAGTAAATTTACAGTCGATTTACTTATTCTTTCCATAGCATTCATCGCTTGGAAATATTTACATAAACCTACATACTTTCGACAGAGATTTTAGATCTTTCTGAATGTACAGGACATTCCTCCATTCATTCATTAGACCATAAAGTTTTTGTAAAGCAAAATAATATGGATAAATTTCTTACAAGTCGCACGGTTACAGCAATGTATTAGCATTGGTTTTTCATGGTGTTGTAGCATGTGTCGTGTTGGTGTGTGTGCCTTGTTCTATTATTTTCTGGCTTTGACCATAAGGAAAAGTGCGAAAAGAAAGTAATTAAATTCGGAGGTGTGTTAAATGTGTGTGTAATCCGTATAGTAAAGTCACTGATCCTCTTGGTATGAATAAATGAAACCAAATCTACATACGCTAAATTTAAACTTCCTGGCTTATCACCATGTTATATGAAATGAACTTGAATACAGCCATTTTGTGTATTGAAAAGAACCTATCGTTTAAGGTGATAACTATTGTCGTAATTCCGATGCACTCGCAAATTCTCAGAAAAATAAATAACATGAAATGAATCTGAATTCAGAATGAATTTAACGTTTAATCTAGAGATTGATTATGCATACTGTAAACTGAATGCAAATGCGCATATGCAGCGTCTTACCGTAATCTGGAAATTCGATCCGAAAATTCAGTTTCGACCAGGTCATATCCGGGAATTCCCGATTGTTTTCCAAATAATGTTTGGTAATTGTTCCTAAGGTTGTTGTTGATTGTCATGGAAAAGAGAACAGATGGTATAATACATGTAACAAAGTCCTAACACGCAGTCACCAATGTAAATAATAATAATAATAGTACCACATATGAGGATGAGAAATCATATCATATATTTAATAATATTTCAAAGTATTAAGATTAAACAATATTATTTCCCCATACATCGTCTGGCGTGCGAACAACGGCATTGGTAGCTGATGTTGTGCGTTTTCTAAGTATTTTTGAATTACTGTGAAGACTGACCTATGGTTCCTTTATGCTGGGACTTTATAAATTTCCATCAGATCGCACACAGACGTCTGCCATGTCGCAGCCGTTTACACCCTTGTTAACATCATTAAAATGAGAAAAGGACATAGAGATTACTGAAAAATATATTCAAGAAATCACCTACACACATTAATAATGAACAGGCACTTAGATATAAATAATAATTGTTGCTTGACGTACAGTATATTAATATAATTGAGTACGTCGATACGCCTCTTCAGATCTGCCTATGTTCAGTACGTAATTAATTATGTCAGAGTTACGGAGCAATGACAAAATGCCTCCGTACAGAAACAGGTTACTACACCACTCTAAATAGGACGACAGGTGTCAGAGCTGAAGAACAACAATGAAACTATTGCTATTTTTTCTCACCGCAACTACATATCATGTCTTTGACAGCGCGAAAAAATTATATTATCGCTTTCGTGTGCATATGAGCACTTAAAAATAGTTTTCGGTGGTGTGCAATCAGACATGCCAAACAGTTTGCTCTGAAACAGAGAACTGTATGAATAAAGTGGCCTACTCTAACTGACACACTCCTTATGACAACATTGCAGGTATGGTAAGTAGAAGTATTTCTAACATTCCCTGTAAACCATAGAACAAAGAAGTTCTATGTACTGTAACGTTTTAAACAATTTATCATAATTTTCTAATGTGCTGTAAGTGAAAAATACATTCCATGAAACACCCAGAACAGTCAGCTTTCAATAACATAATTAAACTCTCTGATGAACAATACTCTTCAAGCTGTACAACCAATCTGCAGTGGCTTAAAAATTCGTCAACTGGCACGCACCGCCGCACTCGCGGTCGCAAAACATTACAGGGCAACACCAGTTGATAATTAACACAAATATCCACTCATCAAAAACATGAATAACAAAGATGGATTGATTACATACAGTAACTCTGTCATGACGTCAGGAATGAAAATTAGTGGTGACATGATTTCACCTCCACAACTGTTGCTCAGCAATTATAATTCCTGATTAAACATTAAAATTTCAGAATTGTTACTTGGCATAGACAGCAGAGAACCGATTCCGGCTCAGACCGTGCGTCACAATCGAAATTGGTAGCGTGCAAAGTGTGTCAAAGTTGCAGAAGGCAGGGTGCTCCTCTGAACACATTGCCACACTGAGCTGACTCACAAGCAAGAAGTGTAGACGGCACATTATGATTGCAACTGATACGTCAGTCTGTTTGCCAGTAACATGCCCATTTCAGTTTAGCGGTTATCCTAGCATTCGTGGGGAGAGCGAAGGCAGGGAAAACTGACAGTAACTCAGACAAGACGATGGGGACAGGAATGCGGGCATCTTCAGTTAGTGAGGGCAGATGACCACATCACCTGCCATAATGACTTTAGGTCCAGCTTAAGTACCCTGCAGTTCAGAAGCCACAGTCTCGATGTATGATCATGCTGTATGAATCTCTGATTCTAACAGCAGTGTTACAACTCGTGATGTGCTGCTGGCTGCCTGAGTGAATACTTTGCTTCAAAAACTGCTACCAGCTAGCTGTGTTGGAACAAAGCCACTGTAAGCTACATATGCAGTTTGGTCACATGTGAGACTGATAGAAGTTGTATTCGAGCGGGGCCTTTGTCTTGTCGGGGGCCATACCGAGTGACTGCAAGCCAGTGACGTCAACCTGTTGGGCGGGGCACATGAGTACCACCTTTCCTGGCTCTACGTGGTACAGCCAACGTAGCTGTATGCTTTGTTAGGGATCTGGGACTTCAGCCTTCATGACACTTGCCATCAACGGTATGCTTCTGTTACATGTCACTCCATCTTCAAGAGTGCTGTGTGTGCTGCACTCACTGATGGTGAGCCACTGCATGTCTGTGCCTGCAGACTCCCGTTTTGCGTACTTGCTTTACATCGCTGTTGAGTCCGACCTGGCAACGCCCACAGCCTCCATAGTGCTCCGTTCACATTGTTCACTATGCACTGGCGTGCGACTCGACGCTCCTGAAACACAATTGTTTGCTGCGATGTGATAAAACTAATGCATATCCCATGTGAGAAACAGATGGTTCTCAACTTAGCGCAAAGTAGTGCTAAGTAAACAGCAATAGCCATTAATAGAATGTTTTGCTGTCAGGCATTAAGACATTTATTCTTTGGTGGTTTTACCCTTGATTTTAAATGAACGGAAATTATCTTATCGATTAGATCCGTTCTTCCCACACTGGTACTACTGTGAGTTATTTAATTCTTAAATAAATACCTTAATTTAGGTGTAGACAATGCTCAGATATCTGCAACTAGCATTGGTATGGTGCCTAATCCATAATATCCAGTGAAAACTGAAAATGTCGTATATAGTGCCAAAACAAATGAATGCCATGCATAATACCCAACTATCACAAATTGACAGAAGTTTCCGTCAAGGATGGCATGACTGCAACAAACAAACCATTAGCCTGACGGCCAATTGCAACAACATATTTTCCACACACAGGTGTGCAACCTATTTCTTAAGAAGTGTCATTACAGATGAAATTAATTAAAAAAAATCGAGTCACTCATCCAAAGTACGTAAAACAGAATCCAAATAACCTCACGTCCCTCTGATGTATTGTAAGTGTGTGTCAACATAGAACAAATCAGTTCAGGGGGAATATCAAGAGGCATGTGGCATCAATGGACATCAGGATTATGGAAGGGGCAAGCTAGAGTAGTCTTAGCAGCTGTGCAAAGCCGTTCTGCCTGGGTGCTGAAACGAGCAGGAGCTGAAGGTTCGAATCTCAGCCTTGGTACAAATACATGCAAAAACTAGAAGGTACAAGTTTGAAAGTTGTAACTAATGTTATAGAAGAGCAAGGGGATATGTAGTGGGATTAGGCGTGAAAGGTTAATTGGACCGGGGAGTGAGGCATGCTGTGGCAATCCCTGCAGCTGAGCAGAGTGACTCTGCACAGGGGGTCGTCGTAGTTACCGCATCTGGCTAATGAGCTTGAGACATGGGATCGAGTCTTTGCCTTGGTACAGATTCTCATTTTTCACTTCAGTTTATAAATATGTGTTTGAAAGTTTAGAAGATCCATGGAACCATATAGTTTCATTTGAACTACCATGTGGGCTTCTTCATTTGACGTCTGGGAATCATTGGGGAGAAGTTTAGTATTGTTGTAAACAAAATGTTGTGAACTATGATTCCAAATTAATAGGGTTTGGAAGTGATAGTACAAATTAACTAAATGATATTACAAATTAACTAAACATTTCATATAAAAAATTCCTTATTCTCATATATTATATGCAATCCTTTGTTGCTTATTACATTTTTATACTTCTTGCAATACAAAAAGATTTTTTATTTACAATAACTTATCGTTTATTAATAATTTCTAATTATTTGCTATTTCCATGGTGTTTTTACAGAGATTTCTGCGATAAGAGATTATTGCTGTATTTACACACACACACACACACACACACGCTCGTATACTCCACATATGTCATACTGGTAACTGAAATTGGAATACCTCAGAGCCTGTAGTAAGCAACAGTTTGAAATCCTGTTTCGGAATGAGAGGACTGGTACTCTACAAGTGAAAGTTACGTTTTTTCAAAACTTTAATGTGTCGAAAACAGTAGGTGGAATCAATTAATTAAAATATGCAGCTGTCGCGTCTCATTAAGATCTTGTTTGTCAGAAATTCACTTCGAATGCTGAGACACACCTCTTCAGCTTCGAACAGAAGAATGAACTTGAAGTAACGAACATACCTCCCAAATTTAACCTCACAGCTCTGAATTTTCATGTTTTTGAGAAGGTATTTAATGACATTTCAGAAGACGAAACCGCTAAAATCGAGGTTTGCATGAATCACACACCTGTGTCAATATAATGGAAGCGATCACTTTGTCATCAAACTTCGGTTATTGTAAGGTGCACGCAAGGGATTTTACCTGTAGATACTTAATTTGTTGTGAAACAGATTTTACATTAGTTATCACATATTTTTGTTGGTGTACCAGTACCAAATATGATGAATGAAACAGTTAAGTAATCCATTCTGTCTGTCTTCGGTTTTTTCATTAATAACGCTATTTATTCTCTCCTGGTAAACTACTGCTACAGATCTTTCAGGCAGCTCAAGTATTCTTCCGTTTTCTCTCCAAGGACTACCTCTTGTCCTCTTCAGTTCCTATCAGCGGGTGACCTGTCTCTTGTATGTCCTTGGTAATGCTTCATTTTTTGTAACTGCCTAGTCCAAAAACGTCTCTGGGTTCTTCACATCTCGTCACTGATCTCTGCATAGAGACCACTGTTTGGTCTGTGTTTCTCTTATAGATGGAGTATTTTGTATTATACTTTATTTCATGTATGTAGAATATAGTCAGGAATCTATTAAATTTACTGTTGATTTACTTATACTATCCGTAACAATCATTGCTTGGGAAGATTTAGTTAAGCCTACTTACTTTCGACAGTGATTCTAGATTTTTCTGAATGTATACGTCACTTCTCCATTCATTCTTTAGACCTTAAAGGTCTGTACGTAAAGCACAACACATAGGCTAATCTTCTTGTAAGTGAATCGTATACAACTGAAGAACCTGTTGTCATCAGTCTGTGTACACAGTATTAACAACTATAATTAATCATAATCTGACTTGTCGATATTAATCATAGTGACTGAATATGTTACACCCTCTTTCCTTCAGTTTATGCCACTCAGTTGTATAATTGCTGATGTATGACTCACATCTAGGTACATCATTGTCTGTAATATTAAAGTAATTGTCTGCACACTGCAAATCTGAGGCCACTACTTCTGGTTTCACTGCCGCAAGTGTGGAGCCCTAATTCCATCCTAACATCCTCAGTGGGGAGTTCCCATTACTGGAGTGTCAGTTTAGTTGATTATAAATTACAGCATAAATATCCAGAAATGGTCACTGATACTTCAACGAAATGTTAAAGATGATTTTACATTAGAAATACGCATTATGATGGCTTCAACGACTGAAGGAAGTAGGTTCAGGGTTTAACGTCCTATGACCTGCAAGGCCATGGGTATAGGACTTCAGTTCTGATGGAGTTGTGAAAATGAGAGATGGTTTATTCTCTATAACATTTCCGGAAGCATGAAATGTAGAGTGTGAACGGAAATTGCTTGAAATTGCCTTATGATGTACAAAATACACTAACATCCTATTATACTGACTTCGCCTTCGGCAAACAATACTTCGGTGTTCTAATTCAGTAATTTTGTTTTCTCTTCACAAATCAGAAATGAAATTAGTCAAGGAATTACGAGTGAAATAAAAGTTTATTCAACGTACCAGTTTTAATGTATATCTATCAAATCTAAATATTTTTAATCCTCATTCTTCACCACATCGATGGTTCTACTCAATGATTATTTTCGGAAATTCGTTGAAATGTATATTTCTCCTAACTGATAGTTTTTGAAATAAAGAAGTAAGTAACAGACGTACATGAACAACTGTTGGTTACTTTAGGATTCTGGATGGAATCGGTCGCTTTCTTGGGTGACTACGGCATTAATTAATGTACACCACAAGAATCATCAGCTCAAACCCACAGTTTCCTTCTGGGTTACCGGTTCGTTAATTTATGGCCCATTGAGGATTTGTTGCCTGAAAGAAAGAATGTTTCGACGTTTGGAAGGCACAAAGGAGTAGAACTGTATGGCATAATAAGGGCTGGCGTACAAAATATTAAAGAATTTGGACGTGACATTTATTCATGATTTCCAAACAGTGAGTAAAAAATAACCACACAATTGTTGCCCAGATTCCATGACAATTTTGAGCTTCAAGAATTTGTGACTGTGTGCAGTGTGTTCGACACTATAATTACATGGCTATGGTGTGTATCGATGCTGAAGTAGTCCCTGCCACTGAAGTGACGCTGCAGCTATGCCAGCATAGCCGGAGAAGCATGGGAGTGACTCGGTACAGCGACAGCAACGGGGAATTTCGCGTCTTGATGTGTGCACCGTCAATGCATATAATTTTTTTAATTGGCCCTAGACGGAAGGTACCGGGTGCTGCCTTTCTGGATGTCGTCATTGTGTGTGTTGGTCACGAGTGTACTGACCTCTGAAGTTCGTAAACGAAAATGTTGAGAGAAATCAGTGTTGGAGAGTCGCTAATTTCAGGTATGGTGTGATTATCATTGTGTGTCTGATTAAGACGTCTTGCCGTCAAGTAATGTAATTGTCCTTGAAGCAGTTTTACGATCTGGTGCCAAAATTGACACTCTGGTGCACACAGAGAATGTAAACGCATTGTATGAGTCGTTATGCTCCAGTTATAATCTCCTCCACGCTGTGTGGTCAGTACGAGCAAAAGTAATGTACGGTGCTTTAGCTATCATTTCTGCATGTGCCATTAACTCAAAGGTAAAAACTGCTGTGAATGCAATAGAACATGTACAATGTATTTTATTGATTCTGCTGATCTGCTGATTTACATTAAGCGTCCCCTAGATGCATGTATTAGTAAAATTTTGTAGTTATGTTTATTATACTGCACTGTTTCAGGCGTACTATGATGTATTTTGATACTGTGGCCGTGCGGTTCTAGGCGCTGCAGTCTGGAACCGTGAGACCGCTACGGTCGCAGGTTCGAATGCTGCCTCGGGCATGGATGTGTGTGATGTCCTTAGGTTAGTTAGGTTTAACTAGTTCTAAGTTCTAGGGAACTAATGACCTCAGAAGTTCAGTCCCATAGTGCTCAGAGCCATTTGAACCATTTGATACTGTATGAAGGACCTGGATGCAGATAAAACGTGTATTTGTATGTAACGAAAGGCACCTGAAAATTGGATGGGCATTGTAAAAGGGAAAGAATCGTTTCGTATGATTTTGGCTGAATATAATGATTTATAATGTATATTCAGCTGTCAGTTGAAGTATTTTTGAGAAGCCAACAATATGGGATAAGAAGGAGAGAAGTCACTCTAACAGGAACATTGGTGAAGCAAATGGCGCTAAAATAAGTAACCCCCCGAAATTTGAGTGTTAACAGTCTTTCATTGTTTGTTATGTATTTAATATTTAAAACAAAGTGTTCATACTCAGCTGATGTGCTTTTCGAATGTCCTTTCACTTCTTTACAGTCAAACTTATTTGTTACATACTGACCATTTGTCCTAGTATCCCACAGTGGTTTACTGAAACCTAAAGACGCATATCTTAGGCGAATTTGAGATATCTCGACTTTCTGAGTTAGTGATTTTGCAGTTTTCGCTTTCGGTAGCCATGACGTTTTGTTTCTATGTCTCCATAACAGAAGGTTGTATGTCTTTGGAATTTTTGTTGTAATGATTTTCAAGTATTCCTAAAGGCTTTTCTCACCCTGAATTCAACCGTAATGGGTAAACCGAAAGAAAGCAATACTAATGCTCGCTTAATATGTTATTGGCGACTCTCTCAAATTTGTATCACTCCATTGGAAAAGTCAGTAGTTACTCATATATCGGCGTAGGTAAGAAAGTTCTGTATATTAACCACATGATATCATACCCTCCACTTTGTGTGCTACATTTTGTTAAAACTTAGTTTTGATGTCTCATACCGTTTATGAGATGTGAGAGACGTTGTGAATATTCTTTCTGGCTATATTGCTGGTGCATACGATCAGAACTGAAAACACTACATAAAACCCGTTTCCTGGAGACTGTAGATACTTACAGACCTCCATCCTACACCAGTCTAAAGTAAAATTCATGATGTAAGCTAAATTTTATAATACATATTGAGTGATCTAATATGTACTAAATGCATAATCGTAACTAAGTATATTTTTCATTGCAGTTTTTGAAATTTCAGTCAATTTGTTCCCTGAATGTAAAATTAAACGCTAAATATGTTTATTTACAGATTGACAACAACTGCACCTTCAAGGTGACATATAAATCTATGAGTCACGCGAAAATCTTTTTATTTACCAAAAAGCGTCTGTAAACCGATGAGACTGCACAACTAATGGCAGATATTCGCCACATTTTACTTGTAGTGGCACTGGTGCAGCATGACTAGGTGGTAACCAGCATTCTGTGTCTACACCCGTAGGCAAGTATAGCTGCACTCCTCCGAATGCGAAAATATATTGTTGACACCGACTTACATAGGGAGGAATGATCACCAAGATGAAATAAGGGAAATTAGAGCCCGTACGGAAAGATATAAGTGTTCATTCTTCCCGCGCACTATACGAGACTGGAATAATAGAGAATTGTGAAGGTGGTTCGATGAACCCTCTGCCAGGCACTTAAATGTGATTTGCAGAGTATCAATGTAGTGTAGATGTAGATGTATGGCGCGGCGATTTGGCATGTGGACTACCAGTTTTCTTTGTGTTGCCACACTAAACCGAGCAGTGGGTATCCTTATGCTACACGCTATCGTTATCAGTCGTTTCTTTGAAGTTAAAAATCCTGATTAGTGTTACAAATACGTGACGTACGCTGACTGTAGGCACCATAGAGATGGATTTTTGCTATTTTAACACCTAGAAAAGAAATTAATTTTTGGTTATTAGAAGTTAGGGTGAAAGAGAATTTTTTGGTTGGGACATCCGTAGAGGTCGCCTCTGTACTGTTAATAGTGCTGTTACCCATAGGGATGTTAGCCACAATGCTAAGACATATAGTTAATGACTGTGACCTTTTACAAAATGAATCAGTCATGTAAAACTCGAAACTTATGTTTAAAGTCATATTCATATATGCCACTGACTAAATAGCAAGTAGGAACATTTCCTTTGAATGAGCACAAAGATTGACCAAGACTTGCAAGTTGGAAATTCGGGTCGCTATGTTCTCCAACGCTTTTGGGCTGACCTCATAAATAGATTTCAGTCTCTTTCAAAGAGTGAAAATTGTGTCAAGCACACACAGATAATTTAAGTGTCTTTTCATAAAGACATAACGAAGTAATGACCATTCTATTAAAATGTTTTGACTTAAGTACAATAGTCAAGCCATAGTCGCAGTAAATTTCTAAAAGTTTACATGACTAATTCCGGTCACCATTATCAAATGTAATAAGTCTGAAATAAGTCTGCCATTAATTATGAGAACCTGAAATACAACTGAGATCTATTCAGAACACCTTTGTCATAGGAAACAATAACATGAGTTTAACATGTTAAAATAAATCTCGTTATGGAGTAATCACAAAGAAACACCATTATCGCATTGAACACTGTGTAGCTTTTATCTACACATAACATTTAAATCTCGACAGATTCGTTGGATTAGGATCACACAGGTTGAAATCCGGTGAACGAGCAGGCGATGCAGCTGGAACGCCTCGATCGACCCATCGACCAGGGAACACAAGACTGAAATACGTCCGGACGTTAACTGAGCTGAAGCAGCCACATAACACTTCGAAACACCAAAGGCACTTCTTCCAGCGTGGAAGGAAAAGTCATCCACAAGATACTTCGATAGGTCCGGCCTGTTAGGCGACATGGAAGGAAAACTCGTCCCGAAATAGGTCGCCAGTTATCCCGGCCAGCACATTCCAGCTGCATCGATGCCGATGATTCGCCATCACCATTCCATGGAGGCTATGCATACTGTTCGAAAGATGATTGTTATGATAGTTGAAGATACTACTGGCCGTGAAGGTGGCCTCATCTATGAATAGGATGGATGACACAGATCCCGGAATCGATGTTGTGTGGTGAAAAAACCAGTTACAAAACTGCCAACGATGTGGAAAGTTTGTAGCTAGTAAGCCTTGCACACGCTGTAAGTGATCAGAATTGTAACAGTTGTTATGGAGAATGTTCCACACGGTCGTATGACGTATCCTATACAAGAGGGGGGCGAGGGGGCGGAGACACTGCCTGGTAGCGACACAGCGGTCGGCTTGTACAGTATTAATCACATTTTCCTCCAAGTCTGACGTTCGAAAATTTCGGGTACGTCCTTCATGATTTCCTGCTTCCTGAAAAGAACATATGTCAGACTAGTTACGTACGACTTTTGCAAACACAGAATTCTGTGGCCGTTGTCCGCAGAAAAAGGTCTCCTGATACGACCTCGTTGCCCGCCGCCCGTTGTCATTAGGCTCTCGGTAAGTAAATACCATGTCGGCATGCTCTTGATTCGAATACGGAACCATTGTGTAGAACGCCGTATCACGTCCACTACAAGGAGAGTCAGCAACAGAAGTGAATCGGACACAAAATTACTAATAACTGTGGCAGGAGAGGGTGCTAAGTCATGACGTATGAAGAACAGTACCGTCCTTTAGGAGGAAACCGTGCATACGGTAACTGTGGCTGCGTGGTACAGCGAGTATTAGACCGCAGTCTCTGCAACAATGTACGATTCAATAAATGGGCTCTAGCTTGGAAGCCATACATATCCGAAAATAAATTCATTGGACTTTTCTGTTCCCTATCTTCTATTAGATGAATCCCTAGAGTTTTTACACGATGGACAAAATCACTCGTTATAATTCCGAACACATTTAATTGAACAATAGGCTGACGCACATTCCAACGCTTCCGTTTAGTATATGTCATGTAACAGATGATACAGCTGGTCTCCCTGAATACCAGTCGGTGCATAAATTGATAGGATGAGGAGTGTGATGACATCTATGAATGAAATCTTCACGAGTTGTCAGCCGAGTAGTGTCGTCGTCCCATAGCAACGTTTCGATGGAATGCGTCTCCATCACCTTCAGGCGAAGTGATGACATCTGTTTTAAAGAGCCCAAATGCGCTGTTAGTGCCCTTCGAAACCATGTCTTTGTGGCTTTAGGGAGACGACGTCTTTTTAGTGACTGAGTACTACGAAAACGGAGGCGGCTTTTAAGAGAATGGCTGTCAGTTTAGCAGCTGGGAGGGTATGTGAGGCCTTCTATTGGCGCAACATCTACTGGAGAACTGACTATCAAAAAACACACAGCAACGCAATAATTAGTGTGGTCTCAGCCTGTTTTCTCTTCATCAACTTTTGTCCCGCCTTATAGACATTCTTTCTGCAATTTTTCCGTGTGTATGTTCTTTATATTTAACCATGCCACCACATTTTAACGTGAATCATGTATTTAGTTTAGTGCAGGTCGACTTGTATTCGACGTACTCGATTGTTCGTACTTTCTCTTATGTTTGATACTTGGTGTACTATTTTCATGTAGACGTAAAGGGTATATTTCTTACTCGTTTAACGCATTTAAGTGTACCATCAGAGCTATTAAGACCTTTAGTTATACAGAACACTGACACATTATCAAACGAATCTTATATTACTATAAAAATTATCTAAATTAATTAATGTTTCCTGCTTTATTCTCTCAGAGATGCTTAAACGGGATAACTGTCTGCCTCCACTCTTTCGTTTCAGTATTTTTGTCCCTTCCCGCAAACGCAAAAAGCAGAGAAAACTGCTATTTTCAGAAACGAAGACAGTTTTATTATCATGGGAACCACTGGTTCGATAAAATGCACCAGGAGACAATCCCGATTTGCTGCTGAAGAACTGGCGTACTACAAGTTATCCAGAGGTCGACTGTTTCGCCTCAGCATTCATCTAACTATTAGGAACGTATAAGAATTTACATGTTTTCTCTTATTTTGTTTAAAATTATGGTTGTGCGTACCTCGCAATACACGCCGACTTGTGTGTCATACAATATGCCTCACAGGCAGCCCAATAATACTGGTTTAAGCACACACAGAAGTTAAAGCAACTGATGACTGGCGATGCTGGCTAGCACCCACCTCGTGAACCCCAGAATCCCCAAGCACATACCCTAATGTAACAGGTTCAGCCACCGATGGAAGGAGTCGGGTTTTTACTTGGACCAAAGAAAGAGAATGGACATATACTGTGACAACCACATAGGCTCATTTTCGACACACAAAATTACTTCAAACAAAATATGATGGCCCGAAAAGTCACAGAATCTTTGAAATTTTCAAATGCGTTCGTTAATTGCTGCACACGTGAGTTAAGAAACGGTGGAAACTTTGAACATCAAAACGTTCACACACACACACACACACACACACAAACACACACACACACACACACACACACACACACACACACACACACACACAGAGAGAGAGAGAGAGAGAGAGAGAGAGACAGAGAGAGAGAGAGAGAGAAGTAAAGAAACAAACACCTCTGTATTTCAACTGTCAATTATTAATAATAATCTTTAAGCACTCACGTGTTTAGTAACGAATTTTTCCAAAAATTGTAACAACCACCCTCTGTACTGTCTCGTCATTTAATTTTCCTCATAACATCTCACCTGACGCATGTATTTGTTCACACTCATCTCGTCATTAACTGTCGTCTGACACATCATTTTACAAAAAAATTTAACTAGTCCCTGTCTTGTTTTTAGTCAATCACTAACTGCTAACTGACTACGTTTGCTGAAAGTAGCTACCATTCCCCCAGGTAGTCGCCATTCTCCCTTATGGTTGACACTATTCCTATAGAGTAGAAGAATCTGCACTTCATGATATGTCTCTTGATGTCAGGAATCTGGGTGTAGTGCGCCAGCGTCCCCTTAACGTTCTGCAGCTGCGTAGATGAGGAAAAAACTACTACCATTTTAGCGAGATGCAATGCGAGTAAAAATATTTGATCAATAGTATGCGGACAACAATATGAGAATTCTCGACTGACATAAGGAGTAATTCATTTTTATAAGCAAGATCCTATCAGATGATGCTTTACCTCTAAGTGGGATAAATCTTCAGTACGATGCAAGAAACAGAAGTTCATTTTTTTATCGATCTCAGTAAGCTCCATCGTAAAGCACTCGCAGCTAAACACATAGAACACTGGACAGACAGTTGCAACGTATTAACGACATGGAACAGGTACCACTCCTGATGAAGTACAACAATGGAAAACGAAATTCCCCCCCCCCCCCCAAAAAAAAACACATGAATGGTTTGTAAGAAATAAGTGATATTCTATTGGCGACTAGGTATTACAGCGGCCGTGATAGTATCAAACATAACAGGCAATATTCGGAAATACATCTTGAGCAGCAAGGTTTGACACTTCAGTGGTTTCGTGCAAATACGAAATTCTCTACAAATAATTTTTTCCAAATACACAGTACTGGGTTCACAACTTTGTCGTCGAGAATGTTTTTTCAATACGTGTTTTGGGTTCAAAATCTCTTTCATTAGTTCACAGTGAATGAACTGTACTGTGTGACGTCTCGCTTTGTCTCGGCTCGATGGTGATGGTTGTCCCAGTCGAGATGACGTGGGACGGCGTCCCTCGATCACGACATTGTCCTTTGGGTGTACGCGACAGACTTTCAGTTTACGCGAACTTGCTGACTGTAGTACTTATGCCCGTTTTGAGAATGGGTATTCAAAGGTTGAAAATAGAATGCCTTGAATCATCAATCCATCACCCAAGCCGATGTCACATCATGATTTTTGAGAGGAAATTGCGTTGTTAATTATTATTCCGTTGACAAGGCGACGCTACGTCGCGTGTTCAACAACTACACGACGTAATTATAGAGATAACATACCGTTGAGCAATATTCAGAATGCGTCTACTTCCGTTTGAACTTATTGCTGTTTACAGTTAAATTGTCACTAAATCACTTCTCACTTTTATGATATCCGAAGTATCAGTCAGTTCCTAAAATACACTTTAAATATCCATTAAATGATATACGCCACTCGAAGAACTAATGTTGGATTAAAACATATTGTTCTTCGTAATTATTTGTCTTTACACTGAACACACTCACCGATTTTTCATTCAGGAAACTGCGTCTGTTAGCATCGGCAATTCTGACTTTGACGATAGCTTCTGACAACACGGCTCAATTCTAAGTCTTTTTTGATTGCGTTTATCTGTTGCCTACTCAAGTCGAATAATTAAGTTTATGTCGTGATCAGTCACATTCTGTGTCCTTTGATGTTCGTGACTATTAAGCATCACGAAGGCTAAGTCCCATCACAAATCAGCGATCAACTATCCCGTTATCTGTCCAAACGGTAAACATGATTTTACGTCAGTCCGACTTCTGACTAATACTTCCAACTATAAAACTTTTAAACTTCAGATCGGTTTTAAAACAATCTAGTGACGCTTAACATGCGTACTAGTATTGCAAGAGTTCAAGAGAGAAGTGAAATTAACATCAAAATTGCCGAGTTACGTTGTAGACACAGCGAACTTACACCTCGATGCGGCTACAACTCTCTCCTAGGATAAATCTTATCTTTGGTCAATTGGTGATCTGGGCTATAACCTTTGTAAATGATAACTTCTTGAATTATTTCCTTAAAGTTTCTGTTTCGTGTCATATAGTATTCATTCATTCAGTCCTTTCTTAATGATAAGCATTAGTACTTACATAACATTCTTGTTAATCAAACTGTCAAGAGTATAAATTTTGTTGTCAGTAGCTGTCATCACCGTCAGGATGACTGATTTTACGGTTACTGGGGACCGGCAGTATAGAACATTCCCAAATCACAAACTCAGGGATCCCCAGATAAGTTCCCAGCAAACGAAACCGAGGTCCCTGAGATTATCGTCATACATGTGTTGCTTACTGAATGCTTCACACGCCAGGAGCATTACCCCCCTAGAGGAACTTGGTTCTAGTGACATCCTCAAACTTTAGTAACAAGCCATAAGTCAGGTTTACTCGCGTTTTCATTCTTCCAACGGTCTGCTATAGTATCAGTAAGGATAGGAACGCCGCGACACAGCACACTTGTCAGCAGTTGCGACGGTTGCGGCATTATTACGGCATACGTAATAACATTCTCCGCCTATTAAGCTTGTCTTCGTAAAATGTAGTACAGAAATAGATACTGGCGGAACCCTACATTATCTCTGATACCCGACCATAACATAATCTTGTCACAATGCTGAGAGTTAGATTAATGGTATGTAAAAAAAATCGAAGAGTTTCAGCTGTCTTATCACTAGTAAATTTAAACTGATATGATATTTTTATACTTCCTACCTTTATTAAAACATATTTCTATTCGTTGCAGTTTACATGGTGAAACCAAAGAGTCAGTGCAAACCATACCTGTCAGACTGTCCCAGGAACTAGGAGTATTGCAAGTCCGTTGGCTCAGCATGAATAGTCTGCGAGGGAATGAAGTTTAAATGGCTGGCCTGCTGACTGAAGACATCTGCTGTTTCCAGAGGAGCCAAGAAACTGCAAGAGCGTCATAAGTTGACTCTTTTACTTAAACATTACCGGTAGAATCTACACATCCTATTCTGTGTCAGTTTGTGATTACGACATGCTGTATATTTCATTACTCTAAAGATTAGTATTAAAAACATTGCATTTGTTGTTTCGGTAATAGTTGTATGCTGAAGCAATAAAAGTGTAGTTTCATAACGTCAACTCTTATATTTAAGCAGGAGAAGATTTTTCTCTACCTGCAGGTACGCGTAAATACTGACAAACAAAGGCTTATTATTAACAACATCAAATGCATTACATCCATTATTCACTCTAACCTCCTCTAATCCCAATATCCAGTTCTAAACTTAACATACTGCCACGAGGGCACCGGCGGCCTCAGCAAAGACTTACGACTGACGCCACGGCTTGACCTTACCTGGCCTGGGAAATACGTGAAACATTTGTAATCTAGAGGAAATGGTGTCATATCTCACGGTTCTATATGGATTTATTGCAAGCTATTATGCAAAGTAAACTTTGAAATATCACGCCAAGATTCGGAGTCACATTATCGATGTAGTAAAAGTGACCGTGTACCGTCTCAATTAGTAGATCTTCTTGATTGAATCTTAAGCACAAGTGCGTGCTCAAAAGTAATATCTCCGAAGTTTTGTATATGAAAACTTATAAAGCTTTTTAAATTAAATAAACTTTATTAACATTCTACACCCTTATTCTTCGTGTCACTATGTTTTTCCAAACGAGATGTAAGTAGGCTGTTTAGGTTTTTATGTTGGTAACGTCCCTAGCGCTCTGCATGAAAATCACCGGCTGTGCTGTGTGCAGTCTGTGGCTGGTTGGCATTGTTGGAAAATTCGCCATTGTAATGTTGGGCAGTTAGATGTGAACAGCGCGTAGCGTTGCACAGTTGGAGGTGAGCCACCAGCAGTGGTGAATGTAGGGGAGAGAAATGGCAGAATTTTGAGAGCGGACGATCTGGACGTGTGTCCATCAGAAAGAGTAAATTTGTAATATTTTATATCACGAACTGATATATATATATACGAGGGCCGTTCAGAAAGTAACCTCCGGTTGATTTAAAAAAATACACCAAGTTAAATAAAAATATTTTAATATATACATCTTACAACTACATCTTTGCACTATTTTTCTACATAGTCTCCATAGCGATTGAGGCACTTATCGTATCTCTTCACAAACTTTTAAATTCCTTCTGCATAAAAATCACCCGCTTGTGCCTGGAGCCAGCCTGTGACCGCATCTTTGAGCTCTTCGTCGTCATCAAACCGCTGTGACCCGAGCCATTTCTTCAAATGCATGAAGAGGTGACAATCACTTGGCGCCAGGTCTGGGCTGTAAGGTGGATGTTTGATAACGTCCCACTTGAAGGACTCAAGAAGGGCCGTTGTTCTGCGAGCAGAGTGAGGACGGGCGTTATCGTGCAAAAAAACGATACCGGAAGTCAGCATACCACGGCGTTTGTTCTGTATAGCCCGTCGTAACTTTTTTATTGTTTCACAGTACACGTCTTGATTAATGGTCGTACCACGTTCCATGAATTCAACCAACAACACCCCTTTGGCATCCCAAAACACCGTTGCCATCAGTTTTCTGGCAGAAAAATCTTGCGAGGCTTTTCTTGGTTTGGTAGGCGAATTTGAATGTGCCCACATCTTTGATTGTTCTTTTGTCTCAGGGTTCACGTACTTAATCCAGGTTTCGTCACCGGTCACGATTCTGTTTAACAATGGTTCTCCTTCGTCCTCATAACGTGACAGAAAGTCTAATGCAGAGGCCATTCTTTGAGTTTTGTGGTGGTCGGTAAGAATTTTGGGCACCCATCGTGCACAGAACTTACGGTAACCCAATCTTGCTGTCACTATCTCGTACAAGAGAGTCTTAGAAATCTGTGGAAAACCAGTAGACAACTCCGACATTGAGAAACGTCGATTTTCACGAACTTTTGCATCAACTGTCTGAACGAGTTCGTCAGTCACCAATGATGGTCTACCACTCCTCTCTTCATCATGAACGTTTTCTCGTCCACTTTTAAATAAACGTACCCATTCACGGACAACTCCTTCACTCATAACTCTTGGTCCGTACACGGCACAAAGCTCACGATGAATAGCTGCTGCAGAATATCCTTTGGCTGTAAAAAACCTTATGACAGCACGCACTTCACATTTGGCGGGGTTTTCTATTGCAGCACACATTTCAAACTGCCACAAAAACTAAACTAGCGCAGGTACGACGTTCACTCGACCACGGCTTGATGCCGATTGACCTGCTGAGTGCGTGAACGCACAGATGGCGCCGCTACTCCCCCCACAACCCGCACTGTGACCAATCGGAGGTTACTTTCTGAACCGCCCTCGTATATATATATATATATATATATATATATATATATATATATATATATATATATATATATATATATATATATGACTTTGGAACATTATTAAGGTAAATTGTTCTCTATCAAAACCTTTCATTTGCTAACTATGCCTATCAGTAGTTAGTGCCTTCAGTAGTTAGAATCTTTTATTTAGCTGGCAGTAGTGGCACTCGCCGTATTGCAGTAGTTCGAGTAACGAAGATTTTTGTGAGGTAAGTGATTCATGAAAGGTATAGGTCATTGTTAGTCAGATCCATTCTTTTGTAGGGATTTTTGAAAGTCAGATTGCGTTGCGCTAAAAATATTGTGTGTCAGTTTAGTGTTGATCAGAATAGGTAAAGGGTGAAATATCTGAGTTCGTTCAGTTCTGCTCAGCTGTTTGAAAATCAAATAACGTAAGGGGTTTATCAGCACAGTAATTCACTAAATTTTTCTAAAGGGATGTTTCAGAGAGAACAGTTTCTTGTTACCCTAACTGTAGAATGTTTGACTTAGTTGAAGGGGCCACTACATTACTTCTACTTGCACCGCTTCATCACTATCAAAGTGAAATCCTCTAAAAGCTTTCTTCAGCTTTTGGAACCTAGATGACGGGCAGATGAGGCCTAGTCGGGGTGTATGGAAGATGCTCTGTGGTCTCGTGTACAAGGTGGGGTTGTTACACATGTCGCAGTGCTTGTGCATGCTCTATAGTTGTCATGATGAAGGAAAGGTAACCCCATGTGCGAAAGAACTCTTCGATTCGTCTTTTCATTTTCTTGAAGGAACACACCAAGCTGATTCTCGAACTCAGTCACAGTTGCGTAACACACCTCCATGTCACACGCTACAGTACGTAGCCCTCGATCGGCAGAGGGTTGCAATTGCGTTATGGAATTGTGAAAGTCGATCGAGATATATGCACGACGCGTAATATGGTAACCTGCATTGTTAACACAATGAAAAACTCGGAGGCATACATTTCGTATTATCAATACCTGCTTTCTTTTTTTCTTGGATAACGTCAGATATCCAAGAAAAAAAACATGATGCATCAGGAATGCTACAAAATCGTGTTATATCAATAAAAAGAAAGATATATCTAGACAGGTAAGAAAATCGTTATCAGTTAGATTAAGAAAACCATACATTATAATTTACTGTGTTCAGTACTAAAATGAAATGTAAATCCCAAATGGCCACAAAACAAATAATTGGCTTGATAGGGGTAGCCAAAAGTATACACGATGAAGAAAAAATACCGCACGTCACGGTCGGCATTTCATTGCTCATCCAAGTTCAAGACAAAAGTGTATCTACCTAACCTTAGTCTACTCACTGGTTAACAGACATGCGATTCAGAAAATGAGGCCCTGGTGATGCTATTACTGCATGCAGCGGGGCTAAGAACAAGTAGCACTAATTCTGGGCTGAGGTGGAGCTCTGCCAGTAGCTTAGTGAGACGAGAAAATGCCGTGGGAATCGGAGACTCAGACTCAATGATGTTATAGTTGAGTTTGCGCCAAACATTCTTTTTCAGTTAAAGCAACAAACAGCATCCAGTTGACACCTCCAATTGTGGTATGTTGTGTTTTTCTTTCTGTCTTTACTTAAACATTATAACATAAACTTCTTACATATAAAACGTCAGTTTTGCTCTGTCCATGAGATAATTAAAAACAGTTGAAATTAATAGTGCACGCAAGAACATCGTCGGTATCCAATGAGATACATCAAACGCAATACGTAGGGGACACTAAATTGCACATTATGTTACACATTATAATTCCATTCTAGACATCCATCGCCCAGGCTTATCTTCACAGTGCTGGTGCGTAGACACACAAACAAATTTCGCTTTAGGAAATTGCATTTGCAAAGACTTCGCATCTATCTGGGTCATACGTTGCTGGACCCTACGCAACACGTCTGTATCAACTTTTGTTACATTTGCCTCCCCCCTCCCCTCAACCACACACACACACACACACATACCAAATTAGGCTCTACTGGATTGATGTCTTGGGATTCTGGAGTCCAGAACATCGAAAATCTATGACCGATTCATTTTTCTGGAAGTACCTCTATTCCAAAGTGTGGCAGTGTACCTTCGTTCCGAAACGTAATGTGCAACTGAACACAAAGAGAAATTTTAAAATTCATCGTGGAATGTACTGGAAAGGAACTAACGATGGAAGGCACATGCAAATTGTCCAGTAATAGGTAACGGATCAAACGCACTTTTTTGACCATTCTAGCCTATAGATTTATGTTGCTGCATCACGAACAAAAGTCATGTGGAGGTGTGGTTTTTGGAGAATTTTCCTAAATTGCATGCAGCAATGGCTGGAAGGTAGTAGTTAAGGAACGGAATGTCATATCGGATGGCTTTCGCAGGTGACGTTGATATTTAGCAAACTGTTCTAGGACGCAGGTTTACGGCTCCGCACTTGGGAGGGAAGGCAAGGAACGGCGGTCACTGTATACTAGTGTGATGAAGTCAGGGCAGCACAGGGAACTGACCTGCTGTGAAGAACCGATACATTGCAGGTAGAGGCGCCGCTAATGAACTGTATGTAGGGACCGAAGAGGGCTGAGGGAACCAGAAGTTGTAACAATCAAAGAGCACTCCACTTGTCTCCTCCAGAGGAAATTCGTCTGCGGTGTAGCCCGGAGGCTCAAATTGGGAGTAGTTGTGCCGCCACTATGTCAATGTTTAGAATCCGAGTGAATAACGATTGTTTAAATTGCACGCCTAAGTCGAATACAATCTGGTGATGAATTTCGGCGGCCAACCTACCCGCTGCACGGACTCGCAGTAGATGTGGCGGGGAGAGGCCGCACCTTGGTGCTGCACCGGCGCGAGGAGCGAGATGGCCGCTACCCTCCGCTCTCTGGGTAACATCGTCCGGCGGACTGCAAGCTGCCATTCGCTGGGGTGGGTCGGAGGCACCAACTAGCGACCTCCCGGGTGAAGAGCAATCTGCGGTCTCTCACGAATATGCCCTGGCTGCTAAGGCTTTCTACAACGATGGCGGCCAGTTATTTTCCCGTGGGCGCTGTACGTGGGGTTCACAATTTGTGCTTGAGGGAGCAGCCAGCCACGTCCCAGGCTACCTATGCACATACACGCAGGTTAATGTATCGCGGCTACCCCTTATAGCGATCACGAGAGTAGGAGCGCTACTTCTGCAACGCTGGCTGGCTGGACGCCAATGCAGCAGGTTCCACCGCTGGTATTGGTGCTGATCCATGGATGGACGCCACGTGGCGCCATCACTGCGATCAGTAGGAGGGCTGCTGTTTAACTTCTATGCATTAAAGTCAACGAAACACTTGCCGGCTTTTCTCCGCATTCTTAGGCGTAAGTCACCCCTCTCTACCAAACCATACCTCTCTGTCGTTCCGACTTATTACAACCCCTGAGCGCTACAGGGCGGTTGTGAAATGTCACGTTCACATGCAGGTTGTGTTCCATTCAGTAATAATTGTTGTGAGTTGAAAATAACTTCACGAGTGAAGCTATATTCGTCAGTCCATCCCACGTTACTTTTAAAATGGCCAATATCTTCCACTTGGTGCTGAATCCATTCAAATAACTATACTCTTCCATTTCGGTCTTCTTGCCACTGGTGCTGAATTAGCTTGCTATGATACAGAAACAGGTCATTGTGCATCACTTCAAAAAGCAGTTTGTCACATATCTGGATCTGCTTTTGGTGATGTAGTTGAATGATTTCAAGAACTGCGTTATCTGTTTGTGGAATAGGTTTTGTCCTTGGGCGCCTTGTGTGCGTTGCTTGTATACGAAGGTTACCCGTTTCCCAGAAGGCTGTGTTTCAGGTGACGAAAACCATTCTCATCAAGATGGCGTCTTCTGTGGTACTATTTAGCATATGCTCGTGCAACACTAGCCTTTTGATCGGAAACACTCAGCATCAAAAACATATTAAGATATTTATCTTTTGTGCGTTTCATCGGGAAGCTGTCCTACACAAAGTTGACAGGAATAGCCATGGTTGTCCACTCTGCAGTCAGTAGACACATACACCCAGGTTAATGGTTCCCACTATCATGCCATAGGCCACTATCATTTTATAGGTCATTGTCCTGTGTTGAAATGATGCACAACTTATAAACTACGAGAGCTAGGGAACGGGAATCAAAAAAATGTAAAAGAAACCTGACGAAGATTTGAACAACGGCTCTATGGGCGTCTTAGGTTTGATGTTTCATCGGACCACTCAGTGACCTGCTACACCCGGCACGGTTATGTGGGATGACACACAGTCCTCTTTACATTCCAATGCCCTACACGATGTGACATTGTTTATATCTCCTCGTTTTCACCAGTTATGTGTTTTCTAAACGCACTCAGTCTTATTTAGAGAGATAAATTTTTGATTGGAATCTGGTTAAAGATTCGCATGCTGGCATTTATTTGCCACCCTGTATATTGATTAAGAACGTTAGCCAACAAGACTATGTAAAAACAATTACTGAAATCGCAAACGGCTACAAAACAAGTGTGTTGCTCGGTGGGAGTTGTTGTTTAAGTCACTCTTTGAAGGAGTTATCCAATATTATTTATGTCCCAGAAGGTGTCGTTTTAACCGATCCCTTTATCTAGTCAGGTTCAGGTCACAATTTTCTTTTCTCCGAAGTTCTGTTCAGTGCCTTCTAATTAGTTACGTGATGTAGCAGACTAATGTTGTAGTTAGCCTCAGCAGCCAGGGCATATTCGTGAATAACCGCAGACTGCTCTTCACCCGGGGGGTCGTGCAATTTAATCAATCGTTATTCACTCACCTTCATGCTACACCCCTGACGTATTTCCTCTGGAGGAAACAAGTAGAGCGCTCTTTAACAGTTATAACGTCAGGATCCCTCAACCCTCTTCGGTCACTACATACAGTTCATTAGCTGCACTTCTATCTGCAATGTATCGGTTATTCACAGCATGTCAGTTCCCAGTGCTGCCCTGATTTCATCACACTTGTAAACCGTGCCCGCCGTGCCTTGCATTCACTCTTATGTGCGGCGTCGTAAACCTGCGTCCTCGAATCGTTTGCTATATATCAACGTCACCCGCGAAGTAATATGATGTGACATTCGGCAGCCATAGAAAGAAATTTAGAAGAATTCTGAAAATACCACCCAGTACATGGCTTGTGTTTGTGGCGCAGCAACATAAATCTACTGGCTAGAATCATTAAAGAAGTGCTTTCGACCCCTTACCTATTACTGGACAATTTGCATATGCCCTTACATCGTTCGTTCCTTTGGAATACATTACATGATGCGTTTGAAAAGTTTCTCTTCGTATTCCGTAACACTTTATGTTTCGGAACGATGGTACAGTGCAACACATTGGAATAGAAGAATCTCCAAGGAAATGGATCAATCATGGATTTTCGATGTTGTCGACTCTACAATCTCCCGACATTAATCCACTGCAGCCTAATTTGGTGTGTGAGTGTAGGGGGGAGGGAAACTGGACAAAAGTTGAAGCAGACGTGTTGTGTAGGTTCCAGCAACGTATGATGCGGTTAGTTGCGAAATTTGCAAATGCAACGTAGTTGAACGCCTTTCCGAAAGTGAAATTTATTCGTGTGTCTACATACCAGCACTGTGAAGATAAGCTTGGACGATGGACGTCTAGTATGGAATTATAATGTGTAACGTAATGTGCAATTTAGTGTCCCCTACGTAATGCGTCTTTTGTACCTCATTGGATACCGACGATGTTATTGTGTGCACTATTATTTTCAACTGGTTTTAATTAACTCATGGACAGAGTAAAACAGACGTTTTATATGTAAGAAGTTTATGTTATGTCTTAATGTTTAAATAAAGACAGATAGAAAAAGATAACATACCACAATTGGAGGTTTCAACTGGATACTGTTTGATGCTTTAACTGAAAAAGAATGTTTGGAGCAAATTCAGCTTGAACATCTGAGTCTCCGATTCCCATGGCATTTTCTCGTCTCACCGAGCTAATGGGAGAGCTCCACCTCAGCCCAGAATTAGTGCTACTTGTTCTTAGCTCCGCTGCATGAAGTAACAGCATGACCAGAGCCTCATTTTCTGAAAAGCATTTTTGTTAACCAGCGAGTGGGACTAAGGTTAGGTAGATTCACTTTTGTCTTGAACTGGGATGAGAAATCAAATGTCTACCGTGACTTGCGGCATTATTTCTTAATCGTGTGCACTGTTGTCTATTCCTATCAAGCAAATTATGTGTTTTGTGGCCATTTGCAATTTACATATAATTTTAGTGCTGAGCAGAATAAATTTATGATTAATGTATGGTTTCCTTAATCTAACTGATAACGATTTTCTTACCTGTCTCGATTTATCTTTCTGTTTATTGGTATAACACTATTTAGTAGCATTCGTTTTGCATCATACTTTTTTTTTGGATATCTGATGTTACCCAAGAAAAAATGAAAGAAAGTATTGATAAGACGGGATGTATGCCTCCGAGTTTTTCATTGTGTTTACAATGCAGGTTACCCTAATACGCGACGTGCATATTACTCGGTCGACTTTCACGATTCCATAACGCAATTGCTACCCTCTGCCGATCGAGGGCTACGTACTGTAGCGTGTGCCATGGCCGTGTGTTACGTAACTGTAACAGAGCTCGAGATACTGCCTGTTGTATTTCTTCAAGAAACTGAAAAGACGAATCGAAGAGTTCTTGCACAGATGGAGCTACCTTTCCTTGATCATGACAACGACACAGCATGTACATGCGACATGTGTAGCAATCCGACACCTTGTATACGAGGTAAGAGATCATCTTCCATACACCCCAACTATGCCCCATCCGCCCGTCATCTTTTTCCAAAACTCGATGAAGACTTTTTAGAGGGTTTCACTTTGATAGTGATGAAGCGGAGCAAGTAGAAGTAATGTTATGGCCCCTTCAACAAAGTCAAACATTCTACAGTGAGGGTATCAAGAAACTGTTCTCTCGTTTGGATAAACATAGTGACAGGAAGAATGAGAATGTAGAGTGTTAATAAAGTTTATTTTATTTAAAAAGCTTTATAAGTTTTCACATATAAAGATTCAGAGGCATTACTTTTCGGCACATACCTTTACTTACGCTTCAATCGACAAGATCTAGTAATTGAGACGGTACACGGTCACTTTTACTACTTCGATAATGCGAACACGCATCTTGGCGCGATATTTCAAATAGCTTGCAATAAATTCATATAGAACCGTGAGATATGACACTATTTCTTCTGGATTACAAATTTTTCACTTATTTCCCAGGCCAGGTAAGGCCCAGCCGTGGCGTCAGTCGTGAGTCTTTGCTGTGGCCGCCGGTGTCCTCGTGGCAGGCAGTGTGTTAGGGTTGGAAGTGGACATTGGGAATATAGGAGGTCAGCGTGGATAACGGATGAAATGCATTTGATGTTATTAATAACAAGCCGTAGTTTGTCAGTATTTACGTGAACCTGTAGGTAGAGAAATATCTTCTACCGTTTAATATAACAGTTGACGTCATGAAACTACACTTTTATTGCGTCGGCATACAACTGTTATAGAAACAACAGAAACATAAAAAGAATACAAATGCAAAGTTTTTAGTACTAATCTTTACAGTAATGATATTTACTGCATGTCGTGACGTAATCAGAAACTGACACACAATAGGATGTGTAGATTCGACCGGTTACTTTTAAGTATAAGAGTCAAGTTCTGACACTCTTCCAGTTTCTTGGCTCCTCTGGAAACAGCAGATGTCTTCAGTCAGCAGTCCAGCTATTTATTCTCCACTCCGTCGCAGACGATTCAATCTGAGCCAACTGATTTGCAATACTCTTAGTTCCTGGGACAATCTGAAAGGGATGGTTTGCATTGACTCTTTGGTTTCACCACGTAAACTGCAATGAAGAGGAATATGCTTTATTAAAGATAGGAAGTACAAAAATAACATAGCAGTTTAATTTTACTAGTGATAAGACAACGGTAAGTCTTCACCTTTTTTACATAGCACGAATTTCACTGTCAGCATTGTGGCAAGATTATGTCACGGTCGTGTATCAGAGATAATGTGGGGTCACACAGTGTGCTATGTTACAGGGTTCCTATTCTTCACTGGTACTATAGCAGACCGTTGGAAGATTGGCGACGCGAATAAACCTGACTTATAGCTTATTTCGAAAGTTTAAGGATGTCACTATAACCACGTTCCTCTAGGAGGGTAATGCTCCTGACGTGCGAAGCATTCAGTGAGCAACGCATGTCTCCTGTGACGAGGTAAATGACGATAACCTGAGGGACCTTGGTTTCGTTTGCTGGGAACTGATCTGGCGATCTCTGAGTTTGTGTTTAGGGAATGGTCAGCACCGCCGGTCCCCAGTAACCGTAAAACTTTGTCGGACGTGAGACCATCTTAATAGTAGAACGATCCAACGTGACGGGATGAAATGCGTTTACTCTGTCCTTCGTGTACAGGTCAGGAACGGTATTCCGCCGTCCAAACGTTCGCCCAACCCATAACGAACACCCTTTTGTTGCAAAAAGAAATAGAGAAATCAGTCGTCTTGACAGTGATGACAGCTACTGACAACAAAATTTACACTCTTGACAGTTTAATTAACAACAGTGTTATGTAAATACTAATGCTTATCATAAAGAAAGGACTGAATGAAAGAATACCATATGATACGAAACAGAAAGGATTCAAGAAATTACTATTTACGAAGGTTAAACCCCAGACCATAAATTGACCAAAGATAACATTTTTCCTAGAAGAGGGTTGTAGCCCCATCGAGCTGTACGATTGCGGTGACTACAATGTAACTCGGCAATGGAGATGTTAACTTCATTTCTCTCTTGTACTCTTGCAATAGTAGTACGCATGTTAAGCGCTGCTACGTTATTTTAAAGACGATCTGAAGTTTAAAAGTTTTACGGTTGGAATTATTAGTCAGAAGTGGGACTGAAGTAAAATCATCTTTACCGTTTAGACAGACAACGAAATAGTTGATTGCTGATTTGTGATGGGACTTAGCCTTCGTGATACTTAATAGTCACCAGCATCAAAGGACACAGATAGAGACTCATCGCTGACATAAATCCAATTATTAGACTTGAATAGACAACAGATAAACGCAATCACAAAGAATTTACAATTTCGCCGTACTGTCAGAAGCTATCGTCAAAGTCAGAACTGCGGATGCTAAACGACGCAATCACCCTGTAGAAACACTGAATGAATTAGGTACCTTTCTCCATCACTCAGAATGCCAAGTTTGGAGAGCGCAAGATCACCGAAATGTTATTTGTTTTGAGAGACACCAAACGTTTCTAGTGGTGAGACCTTCAGTTTTCCCCAACTCTAGAAGATTCACATTTTATTAGAGTTTGAAGAATTATTCTCTTTGAATTGCGCCCATGTTACTCTGCACGATCCCTGTGAAGTTACGGGCTTCAGCTTTGTGTGAGATGCGAGGCCACCTTCTGTTTATTAATCGTCCGCAATATTATTGCACGTGGGACTGGGGCATTTCGGTCGGCTCATCGTGAGTTTTAATCGTGATATTTTGCTAGGACACGATGAGCAATTTCACAGTATAAGCACAGCTCTTCTGAAAGCTTCGATAGATGGTGCGTTTTCCTTAACCACTGTTCTTGATGACTGCAATGTATCAGCCTCCATACAGCAGTGGCCACGAAAAGCCAAACTAAATAATGTCGTGGTTGTATAGTAACAAACTTACTATACATGTAGAATTTGCCGCTTGCTTTCCAGACATTTTCAGCTAAATATTCATTATTTATCTTTCATGTACTCTTGTACTAACCAACACGCGTGCAGGCACAACTTCTAACGCAGTGGAAATCTTAACCAGTAATACGACAACCCCACATCTTCTTCTTTCGCGATATTTTGGTCTGGCCTAAGTAACGTGCTTTTATAAGGTTTTTTCTCAACCTTCACTGACTACTAATTAAAATGTGTGGCATGCTGCTATTTACCATATAAATGCCCGATATTTGGGAAATTTATTGCAATGGTTATACGGTTGATTGCTAGTACAGTGTGTCATCGCCTATAAGTAGCATATATTTCGGTCCGATATTACATTGTAGATGTCTCACTAAGACAATGAATGAGTCTGTGCCCTAATTTAATGCCAACATGATGTTTCCGATAAGATGTAGTCCAGTACGTTCACTTATCATTGCCCAGTTCACCTAATTCTTCGTCTCTATGTCAACGCGTCGTTAAGTCTTTAACTTCTTTAAACTTGCAAGATTATTTCTACTTGTTCCTAAGCGTATGACGGGTATTGTTTACACACACTAATCCAGTTGTCGGCATTCTACAGGGTATGAAGAAAAGTGTACGTTGCCTATCGGTTTATAGTGTTAAGCTTAGTATAGGTGTGTGTACTTCACTGCCAACACATTCACTGTGAAAATTAACCACACGCTACGGACCGCGGCACTTGTGGCAACTTACGTCTCCGGTAAAAATATCTTTTCGTAAAATGTTGAAACTATGGCCCACTGCGTACTTCATGTCGCGTTACACGACATAATCCTCCTAAAAGAATTCAAGGGTGTGTAGTGAAAAACATGCAGCAGTTTTAAGGGGCAAGAAAATTACTATAAAAGGTGGACTAAATATGCGCAGCAAATTGCTCTGAATGGTTTTGGTGGAGAATCATGAAGACTTGCAATTTCGTAATTTCGGTGAGGCAAGGGTAGGCACTGTTCCTTGATGATTTGATTTCACTCATATTTTCACTTTCGCTGTGGGACCATTCGCGAATTTTTATGCTGAACAAACTGGTTTCATCTTGTCAATTTTGAACAGAAAACAGTTCTGTTTAAAGTAACTTGCCTTTCGGTAGTTGGTTGTAGCAAGAATACAGCTTCAACGAATTAGCATACAAGTAGAACTTGTTGTCTGCTGCGACACAAATGGTATCATCGTCATCTTCCGTGTAGGACGACCTCCCCAGAAATCTACTCTCAGCTGTGATATTGCCGGTGCTTAGAGTCTCATTCCCGATGTTGGCGGTGGTCGACTCTTCTGGTTGTCCGTGGACCTCCGCCACTGCTACCAGTGCTGTAAAAGTCAGTGAACGTAATTACAGATGGCTATTTCGTCTAATGGATTTTAATGAAACTCTCCCACTTAGCACTGCAACACTACTGTATGTTACATATGTGTTACTTGAACAGTCCACTCGTCCCTGAAAATAAAAAAGAACGAATCAACAGCGACATGCACGCTATGCTCATGTCGGACAAGTTCTCGTAATTAATTTCGTGTTCCAATATACAATTACAGTGGTCTTTCAAGTCCTTGTTGGATTGTTATTATCTCATAATCAAATTGACAATATTAGTTCTTTCCTCACTTATATTTGGGAAGGTTTGCCTTTTTAGTAAGGCTCTGCCACACTGAAGGCTAGCCAGATATTTGGCTGATAAAGTTAGGTTCTTCATTGGTTTTGACATCAGACAGCCCGCTCTACACTTAGTAGTAAAGAATGAAAAGGTATTGCAGAAGCTGGAAGCCTTCCTCGTTACGATCATGTAGCTGGGGTTTCACTGAAAAGCACACATATCTCCAAGTGGACGGCTCTGTAAAGTCTTTTGCTCCTCATCAAGATAATGAACGTAACCTATTAAAATATTGTCCCTGTTCCGTCCACTGAAAATCACGTGATAGAGAAGATTAATAAGTGCCATTAGTATTTGTTTGTTTTTCTGTTACATTCAAACTAAAGTGAGAGGCAAAGAAGTGACACTCCTTGCATGGAGCGTCTCACATAACGTCTTGTGATGTTCCGTATATTGTACGATGGGAGACATCAGAGTCATTTCACTATCTACGTTATGTCCAAGACACTAGTACACACACGGTTCCGTCACAGGAATGTGAACACCGCCTTTGTTCGACATCAACGCGAGATAACCACTCAATGACGGTAGGGCTCAGTATTAACGCTGGAGGCTATGTAAAGATCATCAGGGAGCCGCGGGGGACAGTGCAATAGTTGTCATAATGCGGAAATGAAACTATTTATCTGACGTCCAAAGGGGTATGATTATTGCCTTTCAGGCAATGAGTGGATGCACGCCTCAGTTTGAAAACTTTTCAAGTGTCACCCTGCTTAAAGTGAAGTGTGCATGGTAAAACTGCACTATCTAAAACTGACAGCATGACCAGTGGGGCAACATTGACCATAGATGACAGAAGTGAGAGACAGCTGCGGAGATGTGTACGGATGAACAAGCATGTTACAGTTGAGGGAAAGACGCCGCACATGAACCACGGGGCTACCAGCAGTGTCTGCTCAACGATTATCGCGCGAAAGTCGTAGTTTTCCGCTGTACACAGTAGGTTCCCGATTCGTACGCTCACGTCGACTGCTGTTCACCAGCGACGAAGGCTTCAATTTTCACTCCAATACCTGAACCGGACCTGCTGTGAGCGGCCGTTTGAGGCGAAAGGCGTTTTATGCTCGATCGGGTATAAGGCGGGTGGCGTTAGGGCGTGAAACGTCTCAAGGCAAACAACCTGCAATGAGTGAGGGAGCGTTATGGTCTGAGGAATGTATTCGTGTCGGTGATTCTTCATAAAGGAAGCCATAATCGATCTAAACTACTATGCGTTTGTGCTTGAGGACCGTGTCCACCCCTCCATGCAGTTAAATGTTCTTCGGTACGATGGCATCTGCCAAGAACACAATGCATCCTCTCACTGTTGGATCTGTAGTTTGCTCTTAATATGACTGGACATGTTTCCTTCTGTTCTTTGGAATGAGATCTCAATATGGTAACTTTAGGGCTCTTGTACTTCTCTTTATACTCTGTGATCGAGAAATGTGTTTCCAGTAATTGCAGTTTTATTTTATTATGCAACTGTTTTGTTGGATACTTGTTGTCAGTTTCACTACGTAGTTTTCTGTAAAGAATATAAGAGTTTTTTCACTGCACTCGCTTTCTTCAGTAGCGTCTATTATGTGCCCTGTATTTGGCCTTCTAATTCTTACTTGATTCTCCCCCAGTTTTTTTTTTGTTTATGCTACTTAGTGTTTAATATTGTTTTTTATGTGCCTGTTCGTTCTTATCTTTACCTTTCTTTAATCCCTTTGTTAGTAGTTTGTTTAGTTAGTGACTTGTAGCGCAATTTTCGTTGCTGTTCATTATTGCAGTACATCTTACGTTTGTAAGTACCTCTTATAGTTATTACTTTTGAAATGTAACGCATGAGAAAATTTTCCAGCCAGCACACCGAAACATGTCATAGAGGCACGTGACATCTTACGTTACAGTTCAATGTGCACAAGCAAACGTTGTGAATTGACTCATTCTCCGTATTTTGAAGGCGGTATGAAATGCGTAAGAAGATACTCCAAAAATATTATCCTTGAATAGCTGAAATTATATTCTATGATTTACATTTTCTGGTTTTTTAATTGCAGTGAGGACAAAACAGACGACCGCATGGGAAAAATCGTTGAATTACACACACGCAGACAATTGATCGAAAACTTATGTTGCTTCCAACAACACTAAGGTGAAATAAAAATGCGAAAACTATTGTCAGCAAAACGTAACTGGTGCAGTAACTTTTTTTGTTGCATAACTAAAGCTGTCGTCCTCTTTTCATCATTCCTACAAGAGGTGTTGCGTGTGCATTCCAGTATGTATCACAGCTTAGCTTCATGGTTCTTTGCTTCTCAAGTGTAAAAGGATTGCAACATCAGTCACTAACTCTCAAAATACATATAGCTATTAAATAGTAGAGCCATTTGATTAAACCTGGTGCCACAGGAAGGATTTGTGTGAGACTGTTCTGGGCAATTTCTCTGACAAATGCCATACGCTCATTTCATTTCATATCTGACAAGTACCTCTGGCATGTCCCGAAGACATGAGGTCTAAGATACATCCTTTTAGAGCTACGTGTAGTTGGTGATACCGTAAACCGTCTTCACAGTTCATTTCAAGTGCATCATATACGTTAAGTCTAACAAAACAGGTGTGTATTTTGAACAGCTTATGAAAAACATTTACGTAGTCGTTTTTTCTCTGAAATTGCCAGAACACTGATGCCTGCTGTTTCACAAAGAAAATACCAAACTCCATTTTGATCACCTCGTTTACAGATGGCTCACAAATGCAGGTCTTACGTAATAGCTTGTAAAACTACGACACCGTGCAGCACGTATTTTCCAGCTGATTGGTTTCATAGATTTAAAACCATTTTTACAACTATATGTACTTATGAAAATAATCATCAATGATATTTTATGAGACTGTAATATATGATGAACGAATAAATAACAAATAATTATGTCAAGTAGTTATAGTAAATAGTCTGGAAATG
Source organism: Schistocerca nitens (assembly GCF_023898315.1). Classification (NCBI taxonomy): domain Eukaryota; kingdom Metazoa; phylum Arthropoda; class Insecta; order Orthoptera; family Acrididae; genus Schistocerca; species Schistocerca nitens. The sequence continues at coordinate 545,091,849 of NC_064615.1, forward strand.
ACAGGGATGTTATATTTGTATGACACGGGTCATACATTTCATGTAACAATAATATCGTTGGCGTAAGAACGGACGGAGGGATGAGTTGCGACCAATCTGCGTTTTGGTACAGACATGTTTCTTGGGGCAGAAATGACAAATTGTGCTGGAATTGTTGTTATAATAAGGGGGAAGCTAAGATATAAGTGAGGGAGCACGTGTATGTGCGTAGTACATAACCGCAAGAAGGTTTTTAGAGTTAATGAAAAAAGCAGTGTGGCCCAAGTTTATTTAAGTTCATCGCTAATCAAACGAGCCTACTGTCTATACTGAATTTCATAAATAACATTACATCGTACTGCAAGCAACTCATCGCAAAATAAGATAAATCCAGTAGTTTTATAGTTGCGTTATACGCATGCCAGTATAATAGTAGCTTTCTTGGTTCAAAAAATAGCTCTGAGCAGTATGGGACTCAACATCTGAGGTCATCAGTCCCCTAGAACTTAGAACTACTTAATCCTAAGTAACCTAAGGACATCACACACATTCATGCCCGAGGCAGAATTCGAACCTGCGACCGTAGCGGTCGCGCGGTTCAAGACTGAAGTGCCTAGAACCGTTCTACCAGCCCGTCCGGCAGCTTTCTTGGGACATTAGATTGGTCTAGTCAAACTACCAACGTAGTCCTGTCCTCTCATCATAACTTCCGTTAAATTGAGAAGTAATTTTCAATCAAGTAGTCATTGTAATAGAAAGCTGTAGTAACTATGGTTCTTCATATGATGCAGCACTGCTATGCTAACACAGACAATCAGATAAAACGAAAAGTGATATAAGTGCAATACATGTTTGAGTGACAAAACTATACCGGCTATCTTGAAGCCAAGGTAATATTATGATTTTATGTTTTGTTCTGTAAATAACATATCTCTACATAACATTAGTACTGGCAGTAGGTTGTTGCCTTGAAGGAAGGTTTCTACGGCACTATTCGAATAGTATCTGATAAGGATAAGGAATTAATTACTTCCGGTCACGACTAAAGATATTTTCAAAGACACAGCCTTATCGTTATTTGCGTGACGCAATATAGTATCTACGAAGTGTTGCTAGTCGCAATTAAAATTTTTATTAGAATTATTTCATCACAGATTAACGTCTTTAGTGTTCATTTTACGCGTGTTTTTCACATCGAAGCTCGCACAAGCGCATTTTGTTTATTTACCCCATTACCTTTGTTAAAGTATTTGCGTGAATTCAGTGTAATTAGCTATTTACCAAAGGCAGCTTTCAATCGTTTTGGAGATGGAAAACATTTTATTCTGCTTTCTAAGTTCATTCATACAACAACTTTGTGATACCTAATCACGGTTTCCTACAGTAAGACTGCCACTCGTAGCCTTCTTTTTTTTTTTACATTTATAAAGTTTTGTACACAGCAAATGCTCGTGCAATAACGAATGTGTTGGAACTGTCTAAATAGTATCGGTAAGAATCGATCTCCATATTAGATGCTTTGTTTATATTTATTGTGCAACAGTTTTATGCACAGGAGAGTATATGTGAGTATCATGTTACGATACAACAAGAATATAATGTGGTCCAAGTGTTTTAACGGTTGCTTACTGCACTCTGCTGATGATTCAATATAACAAATAGTTTACAGTGGACGAGATAAGCTTCACAATAGCGAAGATTAACAAGTGCTCAATCGAAATAAGATATGCATTTTAAAGTCTTCTGGATTGTATTTAATTTTTTTTCGGCCAATCGACTAACTTTCTATACATGGAAATAGCTTTTCGCATGGATTAATACATGAGAAATTATGTAAAATAGGGGTAAGAAAAAAATGTTTATCGTCAATGACAGATAATAAATTCTGCCAATACTTACCAGCAACAAGCAACAAAGCAGCCTTCATTGTACTCGACAAAAACTACTACTGCTCTCTGCGTTATATTTTCATTTATATACGTTTAATACCCGATGGCATCATCGAATGTTATCGTAAAGTTCCCGCCTGATTTTCCGTTCCGGGAACTCTGGTTGCAGCAACTAGCAGCAGATTGACTTTCCTTGTGCTTGAAAAGATATGTTGTCGTTCGCTATGTCAAACGTATTATCAGCATTACAAATACAGCATTCAATGAAACTGGTTACCATACTTTAGGCACAGGCTGGAAAGGAAAATTTTTTGTCTCTCAATGAAGCCCATCTTTTAATGTCGTACGGCTCGAATGCTGATGAAAGGAGGTGAACAGATGTCAGTGACGTTTATATCATTCACCGTCCGGTATAAAGAGCTTTCCATTTTGAAGAGGAAACTCTTGTGCATAGAGGAACTTTAGTACCTAGATACTACAGTCTAGTTACCAATCTTAGAATCATACGAGGGAGTGTTCTCTAGAGATAACTTAAGCAGTTTCCACCATCTAATTTTTTTTATTATTCTTAGACGTAATGTTGTGTTTTTTGCAGCATTTGTAATTTTTTCTAGCTCTACACCTCTACGTCCTGTATAATACATTAAATCTATTTGAAATATGTGGTTAATTCTTTAGCTACAGACTGTTATGCAAATCTATACATCTAACTTCCCGTGGATTAAATCTGGGAGCGCCATATCGTATGGGCATGTAAAATTCCCCTCCTTAAAAAATCTTTTGGCGTGTAAAGAGCAACAAACCGACGCCTTCTGTAGACACTAGCAGTCAAATGAAAGGCTAGACGAGCATTGTTTGTTAGGATTGAGTCTAGCAACACAATTCAAAACGGAAATACCGTATATCTGTTATAACTCCAGAGAAACGGCACTTAACGACTCTTAGGAAATACATCCTATATAAAGTACTGACGCTTTTGTGATACTGCGTTGGTCGTGCGCCATAGTAAGTAATAATTTAACACAAGACAATGTTGTGACTTGGAAAATGGGAAAAAGCTTCAATTCAGCAGAGTAAACTTTGTAATGCAGAAAAAGACTGGAGCACATAAAAAGTGGATATGAAATAAGGAAATATTTTAAAGATCAAATACCCATTTGCCTAAAAAGCGAAAATGTGTAAATTGTTTCGAATTACAACCTTGTCCCCTACCCTTCTGTTAGAGGGAAAGTCACGCAAGGAACGACTTAGGGACAAAGAGTCGATGCTTGACACATCACTAACAGCTCCACACACGGAACACATACGTACATAACATGATAAGTGTTTAATTGTTTTAGGTTTTAGTGTAAATGGCATATCAGTTATGTATGTAGTACATTCTGCCACGTGGAAGTTAATTATGTCACATTCTCCTTAGAAAAATGAAGTGAAATATTTTTCCTTTTCAATCCTTTAAACTCGCATTTTGCAAAAACAGACAAAATGTCTGGTGGGATACTGCAATCACTGGTTATACAATGTTACTTATAATCCGTCACGATTGCAAAAATGTTTATTCACGTAGCTGGTTCCTGTCCGTCTAGAACCATCTTCAGATATGCAAATTTCAGTTACAGGAGTAACCCGTCCTCACACAGCAACATTCACATGCTGCGTCCGGCTGAAAATTCCGGTATGATCTCGAGGGCCCTGGACAGTCTGTCGCACCACACTGGCTCTTCTCTTCAAGGAACTGCCGCGTACTCTGTGACAAATGAGCGGACAGATGTGTCAACAAAGATGAATTCTCTGAAAACTTCTGTAGAAGTCTTATTATTTACTGTTGGTACTGAAAATGAAAGACACTCCCTTTCCTACAGAGCATACGTACTTCTATTCCTGCAGCCCCTGCAGAACATGAACAGGAAGTCACGAATGTAGACTTCCTTTGATTACATCCCTATTAACAGTATAGTATCAGTTTTGTTGATGATCTTTTAACTACGTCATCTTCGCCTTGTTTGCAAACAAAGTGACGGGCTACTTTTGTACTTTTTACAAACGAGGAACAGCTTTGACAACGAACTTTCGGAACCGCACGAAACCATGTATAAAGTAACACCCGATCATAGAAAAAGCAGTGGTCTGTATAATTTTCATGCAAAACGTTGCATTCTATCACAAGCAGCATTTTAATAGAGAGAAATAAAGTAACAAGATGTAACTGAAACGTAAATAGAGAACTTTAAGAATATTAACATGTAATTCAATGACGTCAGTGTAACATGCACTTTCAGTTAACAGTGCAAAAAAAACTCTGCCTAAAGTAATCAAATAGCTCAAAAAACACATATCCTACACACCTGATAGTGCTCATACGAATTCTCATTCTGCAGATGCGGTAGTGGTTGAAACAATCCAGACGAGAACAAAGTCAACACCTCATTAGATGCACGTTTCTATATCCACAATCACTTCCATATTTTATCAGTCCAACAAACAACTGGACATTAAATACATTTTTAAATGATATTGTGAGTATGTCAGTGTCATTACAGGCCTTCCACCAAGTATAGTGCAAAATATGCATATACTCAGTTGCCAAAACTTGATTGTACATCACAGAGTGAAGTGTATTATGCCAAACTTACGTGAATCTTCTCATGTGTTTTGGAACATTGTAGTCTTACATAATCAGCAATCCTTGTGATGTAGAGTTTATGTGAGCGAAAGATGTAACCACCAAGAGATGGTAATTTTTTGTGGGTTTTAGTGGAATATCTTCAGCTAATATCCTTGCTTGGAAAATTTGCACTTAGACGATGCGTATACCGTCACCATCTATTACACAGCAACACGTTCATTTCACTTGCTGCGTGTTCGCCAAGGAATAAAGTATGAAATCGTTTCATGTTGATCTTTCGTCATTGTTCTACTCTTGCTTGCCTCCGCATGAATGTTTCGTGGCAGTTGTTTCAAGTTCCTTTGAAATATTTGTGGCAATAGTGTCTTTTGGCCCTTGAAAACAGATGTACTACATCTTTGCTAGTCAATCTGTCATTGATAAAGCGACATGAATTGTGTAGCTGTGGGTAGAGGTATGTAGAGACTACAACACATTAGCTGTAGTTTTCTCGCCTCTGTGGGACAGTGTTGATGATGAAGACAATTCGTACTGGAATAAGCTCTGGTCACTGTTCCAAACATTTTCACTCAACACACTCTGCTGTGTCATACACACGTTCACTTCTTCCACAAACTGTTGTGCCATCTTCCGTGAAATGTTATCGTCTCTCTGTGTGACAAATGTAGTAAAACGCACGGATAAAATGCGATTCTTAACTTTAAGACTGTCGATAAACGAATTCGAAGCTTTGAAATTGTCCAAGTCAACCATTTTAGACGTTTCTAGTGCCCACATCTGCAGATGCCGACAGCGAACTGTAGAGCCACACGACCTCTCTCTATTAAATCGTGATACCACATGCTCATTTAGAGCTTGTAATTGGGACCGTCTGTTTTCTTTCAAACGATCTCCTGCTGCCTTTCACTAGACGCACAATTTACAATTAATCGGCAATTTGATTTACTTTTAATATACTTCTACTGCCCCACTAGTTTGCTACAGGAATTGAACCCACGACAGCCACAGCCATCATCAGTGTTTTCTAGTAGGCTGTCATCAATATCTTCTATTACACTGGATTTCGACGGTTTGCTTGTACATAGATCGTACTCACTTTGACTGGACTGTTGCTGTTGCTCTGGAGATGGACGTCGTGTACTGTTTGAGTAACCACCTTCAGGTTCAGGTTCTTCCTGTCCTTCAAAATCAGTATCCCTATCTTTATATTTTACCGTTTAACATCTTTAGCTCACATCCACTTGATTTATACAGGTGCGGAATCGCTAAATTACTTAGCTTTCCCAGAATGTTATAAATTTAATGGTGATATTTAATGGTGTGTGGAATAAAATAACGGTCAAACTATGAAAATATATACTGTACTAATTCAAATGAAATTCATATCTCCACGACAGTAACAAGAAGAAAGTCGATTTCAGTGAAACATAATGTATCTGTACAAACGGCGTTACTAATGTATTATTCATTCTGGTCACAGAAACAAGCTGTGTTTACTTGCAGTCCCATGCAACAATGAAGTGGTACTGTAATGTAGCATACCATAAATGAAATAATAAAATTTACATATTGATTTTCGATTTGTCTTCTTTCAGCTGTGCCACAAATGGCTCTGAGCACTATGGGACTTAACACCTGAGGTCATCAGTCTGTAGAACTTGGAACAACTTAAACCTAACTAACCTAAGGAAATCACACACATCCATGGCCGAGGCAGTATTCGAACCTGAAGCGCCTAGAACCTCTCGGCCACAACGGCCGGCCTCAGCTGTGCCACAAAACGTATAAAAGCGTATCCCCCACCGAGACTGGAATCAGAAAGCAAAGTAGGCACCCTTCCCTGGCCCAAGTTACTCCTGGATAGCCAAATTTTACAGCATTGTGTTCTGCCTTACTCCTCCACCCCTGACTATGAAGGACAGTCTCGAAACGTAAAACGCAAGATTAATCGCAGTTTCCAAGTAAAATGAAAACCGTAAACTGCTACAATTATTTCACACGTTATGGGAATATCACTCCTCCTATTTGATGCAAATCATAACAAAATTTCATGTGACATTTGTAGGCCAATTCTGGGTCACTCAGGAAGAAACTCGTTGGTCACACGATTGCCAAACATATCCTGCATTGTTGTCCAGAATCAGTTAACCTTATCAGACCTGAAACCACACTTTTAAATAAAAGAATTGAAAAATCCGTAATATTTCACTTTTTAGCACCGTTAATGGTCAATAATTTGAAAAAAAGTTTCATTAAATACGTGACCTACTGACCTACACGTCATGTATTGTGTGTTTTACAGCAGGTCTCTATCAAGTAAAAGTAACTACCTGTAGTCCGTGTATGAAATCAGGTCTCTATGATATTACAATACTCAAATACAAAACTTCTTTATTTACTGAAGTTTATTGTAAATTTAAACACTTTTTCGTTAGAAAAATCAGTTTACAGAAATCAGAGCTTCTATACATCACTTATTTGTTCTTTCAAGGCATTTTAATGAAACTGACCTGCACATTATGTAAAAATGTCGAAAAAGAGTCATTTCAGAGACTAAATTTTGCAACATAGTGTTCATTGCATATTCTTGTGTAATAATATATGTGACGATTACTTCCACCTCTAAGCTGTCTCATATTGTGTGGAAATGTTTTAAGCAGTACCTTTTTCAAGTGAAATAAAGGAACGCATCACAGATATGGTATGTTACGAACTTATGTCTGGAGCAACCTTGCATGCTACATCCAGATGTACATTTTTTTCTCCCAGCATAAATTTCTGGCCATTGGAATGCATTCCTAAATCTTTTGCATGCTCGTGGGATGGCTTGTGTTGGTTTACGCTTCTTCTATTCGTGCCTTTTCCTGTCGTTCGACATATTTGGGTCGAGGGGCTCCTGCAGCACCTCCAGAACATTCCAATTCGAGCGTGTCGGTTCCTGTCTATCGGTGAGAGAATTGCAGAGTTTATGGGGCAAGAGCGTAGTTTGTGCTCCATCATCCCATGTGCTGGTGGCGGCGTGGAGTCGCGGGCATGTGGCGTGAGGGTGGTTTGGACAAAGCAAGTGTGTCTGTTCCTATCTGTCGGTGCTGGGAATTTGTGAAATTTAGGACCGATATAGCTTTTAGTGTGTCATGTGATAGAACTTTCCAAACATCTCGGGCGGTTGTGTGAGGTAGGTATTTGCAGACTGGACCCTGTACAGAAAAAAAAAATGATATCGAGGTGGAACGTTTCCTTTGTCCGGCACGCGGTCGACAGGTTCCATCGTGTCCGGCGTAAAGTGCCTGCTGGCGGGTGAGGCGCTACAGTCCGGAACCCGTGACTGCTACGGTCGTAGGTTCGAATTCTGCCTCGGCCATGGATGTGTGTGATGTCCTTAGGTTAGTTAGGTTTAAGTTGTTCCAAGTTCTACAGACTGATGACCACAGGTGTTAAGTCCCATAGTGCTCAGAGCCATTTGTGGCACAGCTGAAAGAAGACAAATCGGAAATCAATATGGAAATTTTATTGTTTCATTTATGGTATGCCACATTACAGTACCACTTCATTGTGACATGGGACAACAAGTAAACACAGCTTGTTTCAGTGTCCAGAATGAATAATACATTAGTAACTGAATCTAATGCAGCCACGCCGTTTGTACAGATACTCTATGTTTTACTAATATCGACTCCGTCTTGTTACTGTCGTGGAGATATGAATTTCATTTGAATTAGTACAGTATATATTTTCATAGTTTGACCGTTATTTTATTCCACACACCATTAAATATCACCATTAAATTTAAAACATGCTGGGAAAGCTAAGTAATTTAACGATTCCGCACCTGTATAAATCAAGTGGATGTGAGCTAAAAATGTTAAACAGTAAAATATAAAGATAGGGATACTGATTTTGAAGTACAGGAAGAACCTGAACGTGAAGGTGGTTACTCAAACAGTACACGACGTCCATCTCCAGAGCAACAGCAACAGTCCAGTCAAAGTGAGTACGATCTATGTACAAGCAAACCGTCGAAATCCAGTGTAATAGAAGATATTGATGACAGCCTACTAGAAAACACTGATGATGGCTGTGGCTGTCGTGGGTTCAATTCCTGTAGCAAACTAGTGGGGAAGTATAAGTATATTAAAAGTAAATCAAATTGCCGATTAATTGTAAATTGTGCGTCTAGTGAAAGGCAGCAGGAGATCGTTTGAAAGAAAACAGACGGTCCCAATTAGAATCTCTAAATGAGCATGTGGTATCACGATTTGATAGAGAGAGGTCGTGTGGCTCTACAGTTCGCTGTCGGAATCTGCAGATGTGGGCACTAGAAACGTTTAAAATGATTGACTTGGACAATTTCAAAGCTTCGAATTCGTTTATCGACAGTCTTAAAGTTGAGAATCGCATTTTATCCGTGCGTTTTACTACATTTGTCACACAGAAAGACAAAGAAGACGATAACATTACACGGAAGATGGCACAACAGTTTGTGGAAGAAGTGAACGTGTGTATGACACAGCAGAGTGTGTTGAGTGAAAATGTTTGGAACAGTGACCAGAGCTTATTCCAGTACGAAATGTCTTCATCATCAACACTGTCCCACAGAGGCGAGAAAACTACAGCTAATGTGTTGCAGTCTCTACATACCTCTATCCACAGCTACACAAATCATGTCGCTTCATGAATGACAGATTGATTAGCAAAGAAGTAGTACATCTGTTTTCAAGGGCCAAAAGACACTATTTCCACAAATACAATCAAGTTTTGGCAACTGAGTACATGCATATTTTGCACTATACTTGGTGGAAGGCCTGTAATAACACTGACATACTCACAATATTATTTAAAAATGTAATTAATGTCCCGTTGCTTGTTGGACTGATAAAATATGGAAGTGATTGTGGATATAGAAACGTGGATCTAATGAGGTGTTGACTACGTTCTCGTCTGGATTCTTTTAACCACTTCCACATCCGCAGAATAAGAATTCGTATAAGCACTATCAGGTGTGTAGGATATGTGTGTTTTGAGCTATATGATTACTTTAGGCAGAGTTTTTTTTGCACTGTTGACTGAAAGTGCATGTTACACTGACGTCATTGAATTACATGTTAATATTCTTAAAGTTCCCTATTTACCTTTCAATTACATCTTGTTACTTAATTTCTCTCTATTAAAATGCTGCTTGTGGTAGAATGCAATGTTTTGCATGGAAATTATACAGACCACTGGTTTTTCTATGATCGGGTGTTACTTTATACATGGTTTCGTGCGGTTCCGAAAGTTCGTTGTCAAAGCTGTCCCTCGTTTGTAAAAAGTACAAAAGTAGCCCGTCACTTTGTTTCTAAAGAAGGCGAAGATGAAGCAGTTAAAAGCTCATCAACAAAACTGATACTATACTGTTAATAGGGATGTAATCAAAGGAAGTCTACATTCGTGACTTCCTGTTCATGTTCTGCAGGGGCTGCAGGAATAGAAGTACGTGTGCTCTGTAGGAAAGGGAGTGGCTGTCATTTTCAGTACCAACAGTAAATAATAAGACCTCTACAGAAGTTTTCAGAGAATTCATCTTTGTTGACTCATCTGTCCGCTCATTTGTCACAGAGAACGAGGCAGTTCCAGAAGAGAAAAGCCAGTGTGGTGCGACAGACTGTCCAGGGCCCTCGAGATCATACCGGAATTTTCAGCCGGACGCAGCATGTGAATGTTGCTGTGTGAGGACGGGTTACTCCTGTAACTGAAATTTGCATATCTGAAGATGGTTCTAGACGGACAGGAACCAGCTACGTGAATAAACATTTTTTGCAATCGTGACGGATTATAAGTAACATTGTATAACCAGTGATTGCAGTATCCCACCAGACATTTTGTCTGTTTTTGCAAAATGCGAGTTTAAAGGATTGAAAAGGAAAAATATTTCACTTCATTTTTCTAAGGAGAATGTGACATAATTAAATTCCACGTCGCAGAATGTACTACATACATAACTGATATGCCATTTACACTAAAACCTAAAACAATTAAACACTTATCATGTTAAGTACGTATGTGTTCCGTGTGTGGAGCTGTTAGTGATGTGTCAAGCATCGACTCTTTCTCTTTAAGTCGTTCCCTGTGTGACTTTCAGTCTAAGAGAAGAGTGGGGGACAAGATTGAAATTCGAAACAATGTACAAATTTTCGCTTCTAGCCAGCTGGGTATTTGATCTTTAAAATATTTCCTTATTTCTTATCCACTTTTTATGTGCTCCTGTCTTTTTCTGCATTACAAAGTTTACTCTGCTGAATTGAAGCTTTTTCCCATTTTCCAAGTCACAACATTGTCTTGTGTTAAATTATTACTTACTATGGCGCACGACCAACGCAGTATCACAAAAGCGTCTGTACTTTATATAGGATGTATTTCCTAAGAGTCGTTAAGTGCCGTTTCTCTGGAGTTATAACAGATATACGGTATTTCCGTTTTGAATTGTGTTGCTAGACTCAATCCTAACAAACAATGCTCGTCTAGCCTTTCATTTGACTGCTAGTGTCTACAGAAGGCGTCGGTTTGTTGCTCTTTACACGCCAAAAGATTTTTTAAGGAGGGGAATTTTACATGCCCATACGATATGGCGCTCCCAGATTTAATCCACGGGAAGTTAGATGTATAGATTTGCATAACAGTCTGTAGCTAAAGAATTAACCACATATTTCAAATAGATTTAATGTATTATACAGGACGTAGAGGTGTAGAGCTAGAAAAAATTACAAATGCTGCAAAAAACACAACATTACGTCTAAGAATAATAAAAAAATGTAGAAGATGGTGGAAACTGCTTACGTAGTCTCTAGAGAACACTCCCTCGTATGATTCTGAGATTGGTAACTAGACTGTAGTATCTAGGTACTAAAGTTCCTCTATGCACAAGAGTTTCCTCTTCAAAATGGAAAGCTCTTTATACCGGACGGTGAATGATATAAACGTCACTGACATCTGTTCACCTCCTTTCATCACCATTCGAGAAGTACGACATTAAAAGATGGGCTTTATTGAGAGAAAAAAAATATTCTTTTCCAGCCTGTGCCTAAAGTATGGTGACCAGTTTTATTGAATGCTGTAGTTGTAATGCTGATAATACGTTTGACATAGCGAACGATAACAGATCTTTTCAAGTACAAGGAAAGTCAATCTGCTGCTAGTTGCTGCAACCAGAGTTCACGGAACGGAAAATCAGGAGGGAACTTAACGATAACATTCGATGATGCCATCGGGCATTAAACGTATATAAATGAAAATATAACGCAGAGAGCAGTAGTAGTTTTTGTCGAGTACAATGAAGGCTGCTTTGTTGCTTGTTGCTGGTAAGTATTGGCAGAATTTATTATCTGTCATTGACGATAAACATTTTTTTCTTACCCCTATTTTACATAATTTCTCATGTATTAATCCATGCGAAAAGCTATTTCCATGTATAGAAAGTTAGTCGATTGGCCGAAAAAAAATTAAATACAATCCAGAAGACTTTAAAATGCATATCTTATTTCGAATGAGCACTTGTTAATCTTCGCTATTGTGAAGCTTATCTCGTCCACTGTAAACTATTTGTTATATCGAATCATCAGCAGAGTGCAGTAAGCAACCGTTAAAACACTTGGACCACATTATATTCTTGTTGTATCGTAACATGATACTCACATATACTCTCCTGTGCATAAAACTGTTGCACAATAAATATAAACAAAGCATCTAATATGGAAGTCGATTCTTACCGATACTATTTAGACAGTTCCAACACATTCGTTATTGCACGAGTATTTGCTGTGTACAAAATTTTATAAATGTAAAAAAAAAAGAAGGCTACGAGTGGCAGTCTTACTGTAGGAAACCGTGATTAGGTATCACAAAGTTGTTGTATGAATGAACTTAGAAATCAGAATAAAATGTTTTCCATCTCCAAAACGATTGAAAGCTGCCTTTGGTAAATAGCTAATTACACTGAATTAACGCAAATACTTTAACAAAGGTAATGCGGTAAATAAACAAAATGCGCTTGTGCGAGCTTCGATGTGAAAAACACGCGTAAAATGAACACTAAAGACGTTAATCTGTGATGAAATAATTCTAATAAAAATTTTAATTGCGACTAGCAACACTTCGTAGATACTATATTGCGTCACGCAAATAACGATAAAGCTGTGTCTTTGAAAATATCTTTAGTCGTGACCGGAAGTAATTAATTCCTTATCCTTATCAGATACTATTAGAATAGGGCCGTAGAAACCTTCCTTCAAGGCAACAACCTACTGCCTGTACTAATGTTATGTAGAGATATGTTATTTACAGAACAAAACATAAAATCATAAAATTACCTTTGCTTCAAGATAGCCAGTATAGTTTTGTCACTCAAACAAGTGTTGCACTTATATAACTTTTCGGTTCAACTGATTGTCTGTGTTAGCATAGCAGTGCTGCACCATATGAAGAACCATAGTTACTACAGCTTTCTATTACAATGACTGCTTGATTGAAAATTAGTTCTCAATTTAACGGATCCTTTTTATCTATATTTTTCCCTTAAGACTTTCTCGGAAGTTATGATGAGAGGACAGGACTACGTTGGTGGTTTGACTGGACCAATCTAATGTCCCAAGAAAGCTGCCGGACGTGCTGGTCGAGTGGTTCTAGGCACTTCAGTCTGGAACCGCGCGACCGCTACGGTCGCAGGTTCGAATCCTGCCTCGGGCATGGATGTGCGTGCTGTCCTTAGGTTAGTTAAAATTAGCAGTTCTAAGTTCTAGGGGACTGATGACCTCAGATGTTGAGTCCCATAGTGCTCAGAGCTATTTTTTGAACCAAGAAAGCTACTATTATACTAGCATGCGTGTAACACAACTATAAAGCTACTGGATGTATCTTACTTTGCGATGAGTTGTTTGCAGCACGATGTAATCCCATTTATGAAATTCAGTATAGACAGTAGGCTCGTTTGATTAGCGATGAACGTGAGTAAACTTGGGCCACACTGCATTTCTCATTAACTCTAAAAACCTTCTTGCGGTCATGTACTACGCACATACACGTGCTCCCTCACTTATATCTTAGCTTCCCCCTTATTATATCACCAATTCCAGCACAATTTGTCATATCTGCCCAGAGACACATGTCTGTACCAAAACGCAGATTGGTCGCAACCCATCCCTCTTCCGTTCTTACGCCAACGATATTATTGTTACATGAAATGTATGACCCGTGTCATACAAATATAACATCCCTGTCATTTCCAGACTATTTACTATAACGACTTGACATAATTATTTGTTATTTATTCTTTTATCATATATTACAGTCTCATAAAATATCATTTATGATTAATTTCACAAGTACATATAGTTGTAAAAATGGTTTTAAATTTATGAAACCAAGTAGCTGGAAAATACGTGCTGCACGGTGTCGTAGTTTTACAAGCTATTACTTAAGAACTGCACTTGTGAGCCATCAGTAAAGGAGGTGTTCAAAATGGAGTTTGGTATTTTCTTTGTGAAACAGCAGGCATCAGTGTTCTGGCAGTTTCAGAGAAAAAACGACAACGTAAATGTTTTTCATAAGCTGTTCAAAATACATACCTGTTTTGTTAGAATTAACGTATATGCTGCACTTGAAATGAACTGTGAAAGCGGTTTACAGTATCACCAAGTACACGTGGTCTGAAAGTATGTATCTTAGACCTCATATCTTCGGGACATTTTGTTTATGTTTTCGTCCCAACTACCACCTCCCAACTATGGGATACTTCTCTTATACTGTGTAAGGTGTGAACAGTTATAGCCATATCATAGGTCGCTGTCGTACCTTTGAAAATATCTTTCCGACTATCACTTTTGTCCCATTAAGAGTGTTTTGTTGAACTATTTCTGCAGTGAGTTACCGAATAAAATCATAAATCAGGTCCGATATCCGGTATTCTCATACGATGTTCACTAAATGACATTTCGGAACTGTATCGAATATTGTTCGGAATATTTCAAGGAACGAGGCTTCGAAGTGGGCGACATTGCCCATAATGCGATTCCTAGTTGATGAGTATCACAAGACTTCTAATTGCTGAATCAGTTTGGTTTTATATGGAGGAGACTTCCGTCCTCCAAAATGGTCATCAACCGTGCGTATAATAGGGGTTCATCTAATCTGCAACTACAACGAGTTTGGCATCCAATCATGCTTTTTTCGAGACGCTCGGAATGCTTTGTCGCTCTTTCGACTTACGGTTAACTTCTCCTGGAACTGGAGAATGTTGTGTATAGGACCTTAAAGACATCTTCTTAGATCCAGATACATTTCCACTACTGAGCGGTATTAGTTTCTACTGGTTCGATCAGTTACGTCAATGTCGACTAGCTGGGTCTCTTGAGACATTTCAACGAAACCTAATTCTGTGGTGAATCAGATTCGGAAATGCGAAATCAGTACTTCGACCTACTATTTAATAGCTATATGTATTTTGAGAGTTAGTGACTGGTTTTGGAATCCTTTTACACTTGAGAAGTAAAGAACCATGACGCTAAGCTGGAATGTGCACGCAACACCTCTTGTGGGAATGGTGAAAAGAGGACGCCAGCTTTAGTTATAAAACAAAAATGTTACTGAACCAGTTACGTTTTGCTGACAATAGTTTTCGCAATTTTATTTCACCTTAGTGTTGTTGGAAGCAACAAGAGTTTTCGATCATTTTTCTGCGTGTGTGTAATTCAACGATTTTTCCCATGCGGTCGTCTGTTTCGTCCTCACTGCAATTAAAAAACCAGAAAATGTAAATCATAGAATATAATTTCAGCTATTCAAGGATAATATTTTTGGAATATCTTCTAACGCATTTCACACCGCCTTCAAAACACAGAGATTGAGTCAATTCACAACGTTTGTTTGTGCACATTGAACTGTAACGTAAGATGTCACGTTCTTCGTAGCCTCTATGAAATGTTTCGGTGTGCTGGCTAAAAATTTTCTCATGCGTTACATTTCAGATGTATCTGTAAAAACTATAAGAGGGACTTACAAACGTAAGATGTACTGCAATAATGAAGAGCAACGAAAAATGCGCTACAAGTCACTAACTAAACAAACTACTAACAAAGGGATTAAAGAAAGGTAAAGATAAGTACGAACAGGCACATAAAAAACAATGTTAAACAATAAGTGGCATAAACAAAAAAAACTGGGGGAGAATCATGTAAGAATTAGAAAGCCAAATACTGGCCACATAATAGACGCTACTGAAGAAAGCGAGTGCAGTGAAAAAACTCTTATATTCTTTACAGAAAATTACGTAGTGAAACTGACAACAAGTATCCAACAAAACAATTGCATAATAAAATAAAACTGCAATTACTGGAAACACATTCCTTGACCACAGAGTATAAAGAGAAGTACAAGAGCACTAAAGTTACCATATTGAGATCTCATTCCAAAGAACAGAAGGAAACATGTCCAGTCATATTAAGAGCAAACTACAGATCCAACAGTGAGAGGATGCATTGTGTTCTTGGCAGATGCCATCGTACCGAAGAACATTTAACTGCATGGAGGGGTGGACACGGTCCTCAAGCACAAACGCATAGTAGTTTAGATCGATTATGGCTTCCTTTATGAAGAATCACCGACACGAATACATTCCTCAGACCATAACGCTCCCTCACTCATTGCAGGTTGTTTGCCTTGAGACGTTTCACGCCCTACACGCCACCCGCCTTATACCCGATCGAGCATAAAACGTCTTTCGCCTCAGACGGCCGCTCAAAGCAGGTCCGGTTCAGGTATTGGAGTGAAAATTGAAGCCTTCGTCGCCGGTGATCAGCAGTCGACGTGAGCGTACGAATCTGGAACCTATTGTGGACAGCGGAAAACAACGACTTTCGCGCGATAATCGTTGAGTAGACAGTGCTGGTAGCCCCGTGGTTCATGTGGGGCGTCTTTCCCTCAACTGAACCATGCCTGTTCATCCGTACACATCTCCGCAGCTGTCTCTCACTTCTGTCATCTATGGTCAATGTTGCCCCACTGGTCATGCTGTCAGTTTTCGATAGTGCAGTTTTACCATGCACACTTCACTTTAAGCAGGGTGACACTTGAATACAAACTGAGGCGTGCATCCACTCATTGCCTGAAAAGCAATAACCATACCCTTTTGGACGTCAGATAAATAGCTTCGTTTCCGCATTATGCCAACTATTGCACTGTCCCACGCGGCTCCCTGATGATCTTTACATAGCCTCCAGCGTTAATACTGAGCCCTACCGTCATTGAGTGGTTATCTCGCGTTGATGTCGAACAAAGGCGGTGTTCACATTCCTGTGACGGAACCGTGTATGTACTAGTGTCTTGGACTAAACGTAGATAGTGAAATGACTCTGATGTCTCCCATCGTACAATTTTCGGAACATCACAAGAAGTTATGTGAGACGCTCCATGCAAGGCTGTCACTTCTTCACCTCTAAATTTAGTTTGAATGTAACAGAGAAACAAACAAATACTAATGGTACCTATTAATCTTCCCTATCACGTGATTTTCAGTGGACGGAACAGGGACAATATTTTAATAGGTTACGTTCATTATCTTGATGAGGAGCAAAAGACTTTACAGAGCCGTCCACTTGGAGTTATGTGTGCTTTTCAGTGAAACCCCAGCTACATGATCGTAACGAGGAAGGCTTCCAGCTTCTGCAATACCTTTTCATTCTTTACTACTAAGGGTAGAGCGGGCTGTCTGATGTCAAAACCAATGAAGAACCTAACTTTATCAGCCAAATATCTGACTAGCCTTCAGTGTGGCAGAGCCTTACTAAAAAGGCAACCCTTCCCAAATATAAGTGAGGAAAGTACTAATATTTTCAATTTAATTATGAGATAGTAACAATCCAACAAGAACTTGAAAGACCACTGTCATAGTATATTGGAACACGAAATTAATTACGAGAACATGTCCGATATGAACATAGCGTGCATGTCGCTGTTGATTCGTTCTTTTTTATTTTCAGGGACGAGTGGACTATTCAAGTAACACATATATAACATACAGTAGTGTTGCAGTGCTAAGTGGGAGAGTTGCATTAAAATCCATTAGACGAAATAGCCATCTGTAATTACGTTCACTGACTTTTACAGCACTGGTAGCAGTGGCGGAGGTCCACGGACAACCAGAAGAGTCGACCACCGCCAACATCGGGAATGAGACTCTAAGCACCGGCAATATCACGGCTGAGAGTAGTTTTCTGGGGAGGTCGTCCTACACGGAAGATGACGATGATACCATTTGTGTCGCAGCAGACAACAAGTTCTACTTGTATGCTAATTCATTGAAGCTGTATTCTTGCTACAACCAACTACCGAAAGGTAAGTTACTTTAAACAGAACTGTTTTCTGTTCAAAATTGACAAGATGAAACCAGTTTGTTCAGCATAAAAATTCGCGAATGGTCCCACAGCGAAAGTGAAAATATGAGTGAAATCAAATCATCAAGGAACAGTGGCTACCCTTGCCTCACCGAAATTACGAAATTGCAAGTCTTCATGATTCTCCACCAAAACCATTCAGAGCAATTTGCTGCGCATGTTTAGTCCACCTCTTATAGTAATTTTCTTGCCCCTTAAAACTGCTGCATGTTTCTCACTACACACCCTTGAATTCTTTTAGGAGGATTATGTCGTGTAACGCGACATGAAGTACGCAGTGGGCCATAGTTTCAACATTTTACGAAAAGATATTTTAACCGGCGACGTAAGTTGCCACAAGTGCCGCGGTCCGTAGCGTGTGGTTAATTTTCACAGTGAATGTGTTGGCAGTGAAGTACACACACCTATACTAAGCTTAACACTATAAACCGATAGGCAACGTACACTTTTCTTCATACCCTGTAGAATGCCGACAACTGGATTAGTGTGTATAAACAACACCCGTCATACGCTTAGGAACAAGTAGAAATAATCTTGCAAGTTTAAAGAAGTTAAAGATTTAACGACGCGTTGACATAGAGACGAAGAATTAGGTGAACTGGGCAATGATAAGTGAACGTACTGGACTACATCATATCGGAAACATCATGTTGGCATTAAATTAGGGCACAGACTCATTCATTTGCTTAGTGAGACATCTACAATGTAATATCGGACCGAAATATATGCTACTTATAGGCGATGACACACTGTACTAGCAATCAACCGTATAACCATTGCAAAAAATTTCCCAAATATCGGGCATTTATATGGTAAATAGCAGCATGCCACACATTTTAAATAGTAGTCAGTGAAGGTTGAAAAAAGAACCTGATAAAAGCACGTTACTTAGGCCAGATCAAAATATCGCGAAAGAAGAAGATGTGGGATTGTCGTATTACTGGTTAAGATTTCCACTGCGTTAGAAGTTGTGCCTGCACGCGTGTTGGTTAGTACAAGAGTACATGAAAGATAAATAATGAATATTTAGATGAAAATGTCTAGAAAAAAAAAGCGGCAAATTCTACATGTATAGTAAGTTTGTTACTATACAACCACGACATTATTTAGTTTGGCTTTTCGTGGCCACTGCTGTATGGAGGCTGATACATTGCAGTCATCAAGAACAGTGGTTAAGGAAAACGCACCATCTATCGAAGCTTTCAGAAGAGCTGTGCTTATACTGTGAAATTGCTCATCGTGTCCTAGCAAAATATCACGATTAAAACTCACGATGAGCCGACCGAAATGCTCCAGCCCCAGGCGCTATAATATTGCGGACGATTAATAAACAGAAGGTGGCCTCGCAGCTCACACAAAGCTAAAGCCCGTAACTTCACAGGGATCGTGCAGAGTAACATGGGCGCAATTCAAAGAGAATAATTCTTCAAATTCTAATAAAATGTGAATCTTCTAGAGTTGGGGAAAACTGAAGGTTTCACCACTAGAAACGTTTGGTGTCTCTCAAAACAAATAACATTTCGGTGATCTTGCGCTCTCCAAACTTGGCATTCTGAGTGATGGAGAAAGGTACCTAATTCATTCAGTGTTTCTACAGGGTGATTGCGTCGTTTAGCATCCGCAGTTCTGACTTTGACGATAGCTTCTGACAGTACGGCGAAATTGTAAATTCTTTGTGATTGCGTTTATCTGTTGTCTATTCAAGTCTAATAATTGAATTTATGTCAGCGATGAGTCTCTATCTGTGTCCTTTGATGTTGGTGACTATTAAGTATCACGAAGGCTAAGTCCCATCACAAATCAGCAATCAACTATCCCGTTATCTATCTAAACGGTAAAGATGATTTTACTTCAGTCCCACTTCTGAATAATAATTCCAACCGTAAAACTTTTAAACTTCAGATCGTCTTTAAAATAACCTAGCAGCGCTTAACATGCGTACTACTATTGCAAGAGTACAAGAGAGAAATGAAGTTAACATCTCCATTGCCGAGTTACATTGTAGTCACCGCAATCTTACAGCTCGATGGGGCTACAACTCTCTTCTAGGAAAAATGTTATCTTTGGTCAATTTATGGTCTGGGGTTTAACCTTCGTAAATAATAATTTCTTGAATTCTTTCTGTTTCGTATCATATGGTATTCTTTCATTCAGTCCTTTCTTTATGATAAGCATTAGTATTTACATAACACTGTTGTTAATTGAACTGTCAAGAGTGTAAATTTTGTTGTCAGTAGCTGTCATCACTGTCAAGATGACTGATTTCTCTATTTCTTTTTGCAACAAAAGGGTGTTCGTTATGGGTTGGGCGAACGTTTGGACGGCGGAATACCGTTCCTGACCTGTACACGAAGGACAGAGTAAACGCATTTCATCCCGTCACGTTGGATCGTTCTACTATTAAGATGGTCTCACGTCCGACAAAGTTTTACGGTTACTGGGGACCGGCGGTGCTGACCATTCATTAAACACAAAATCAGAGATCGCCAGATCAGTTCCCAGCAAACGAAACCGAGGAACCTCAAGTTATCGTCATTTACCTCGTCACAGGATATATGTGTTGCTCACTGAATGCTTCGCACGACAGGAGCATTACCCTCCTAGAGGAACTTGGTTCTAGTGACATCCTTCAACTTTCGAAATAAGTTACAAGTCAGGTTTATTCGCGTCGCCTATCTTCCAACGGTCTGCTATAGTACCAGTGAAGAATAGGAACCCTGTAACATAGCACACCGTGTGACCCCACATTATCTCTGATACACGACCGTAACATAATCTTGTCACAATGCTGACAGTGAAATTCGTGCTATGTAAAAAAGGTGAAGACTTACCGTTGTCTTATCACTAGTAAAATTAAACTGCTATGTTATTTTTGTACCTCCTATCTTTACTAAAGCGCATTTCTCTTAATTGCAGTTTACGTGGTGAAACCAAAGAGTCAATGCAAACCATACCTGTCAGATTGTCCCAGGAACTAGGAGTATTGCAAATCAGTTGGCTCAGATTGAATCGTCTGCGAGGGAGTGGAGAATAGATAGATGGACTGCTGACTGAAGACATCTGCTGTTTGCAGAGGAGCCAAGAAACTGGAAGAGTGTCAGAACTTGACTCTTATACTTAAAAATAACCGGTCGAATCTACACATCCTATTGTGTGTCAGTTTCTGATTACTTCACGACATGCAGTAAATAACATTACTGTAAGCATTAGTATTAAAAACATTGCATTTGTATCCTTTTTATGTTTCTGTTGTTTCTATAACAGTTGTATTCCGACGCAATAAAAGTGTAGTTTCATGACGTCAACTGTTATATTAAACGGTAGAAGATATTTCTCTACCTACAGGTTCACGTAAATACTGACAAACTACGGCTTGTTATTAATAACATCAAACGCATTTCATCCGTCATCCACGCTGACCTCCTATATTCCCAATGTCCACTTCCAACCCTAACACACTGCCTGCCACGAGGACAACGGCGGCCACAGCAAAGACTCACGACTGACGCCACGGCTGGGCCTTACCTGGCCTGGGAAATAAGTGAAAAATTTGTAATCCAGAAGAAATAGTGTCATATCTCACGGTTCTATATAAATTTATTGCAAGCTATTTGAAACATCGCGCCAATATGCGTGTTCGCATTATCGAAGTAATAAAAGTGACCGCGTACCGTCTCATTTACTAGATCTTGCCGATTGAAGCGTAAGTAAAGGTGCGTGCCGAAAAGTAATGCCTCAGAATTTTTATATGTGAAAACTTATAAAGCTTTTTAAATAAAATAAACTTTATTAACACTCTACATCCTCATTCTTCCTGTCACTATGTTTATCCAAACAAGAGAACAGTTTCTTGATACCCTCTCTGAAGAATGTTTGACTTTGTTGAAGGGGCCATAACATTACTTCTACTTGCTCCGCTTCATCACTATCAAAGTGAAACCCTCTAAAAGTTTTCATCGAGTTTTGGAAAAAGATGACGGGCGGATGGGGCATAGTCGGGGTGTATGGACGATGATCTGTTACCTCGTATACATGGTGTCGGGTTGTTACATATGTCGCATGTACATGCTGTGTCGTTGTCATGATCAAGGAAAGGTAGCTCCATCTGTGCAAGAACTCTTCGATTCGTCTTTTCAGTTTCTTGAAGGATTAGAACAAGCAGTATCTCGAGCTCTGTCACAGTTACGTAACACACGGCCATGTCACACGCTACAGTACGTAGCCTTCGATCGGCAGAGGGTAGCAATTGCGTTATGGAATCGTGAAAGTCGACCGAGTAATATGCACGACGCGTAATAAGGTAACCTGCATTGTTAACACAATGAAAAACTCGGAGGCATACATCCCGTCTTATCAGTACTTTCTTTCATTTTTTCTTGGGTAACATCAGATATCCAAAAAAAAGTATGATGCAAAACGAAAGCTACTAAATTGTGTTACACCAATAAACAGAAAGATAAATCGAGACAGGTAAGAATATCGTTATCAGTTAGATTAAGCGAACCATACATTAATCATAAATTTATTCTGCTCAGTACTAAAATTAAATATAAATCCGAAATGGCCGCAAAACAAATAATTAGCTTGATAGGAGTAGACAACAGTGCACACGATTGAGAAAAAATGCCGCACGTCACGGTAGACATTTGATTTCTCATCCCAGTTCAAGACAAAAGTGTATCTACCTAACCTTAGTCCGACTCGCTGGTTAACAGAAATGCTTTGCAGAAAATGAGGCTCTGGTAATGCTGTTACTGCATGCAGCGGGGCTAAGAACAAGTAGCACTAATTCTGGGCTGAGGTGGAGCTCTCCCATTAGCTCGGTGAGACGAGAAAATGCCATGGGAATCGGACTCTCAGATGTTCAAGTTGAATTTGCTCCAAACATTCTTTTTCAGTTAAAGCATCAAACAGTATCCAGTTGAAACCTCCAATTGTGGTATGTTATCTTTTTCTATCTGTCTTTATTTAAACATTAAGACATAACAAAAACTTCTTACATAAAAAACGTCTGTTTTACTCTGTCCATGAGATAATTAAAAGCAGTTAAAAATACTAGTGCACACAATAACATCGTCGGTATCCAATGAGGTACAAAAGACGCAATACGTAGAGGACATTAAATTGCACATTACGTTACACATTATAATTCCATTCTAGACATCCATCGTGCAAGCTTATCTTCACAGTTCCGGTACGTAGACATACGAACAAATTTCACTTTCGGAAAGGCGTTCAACTACCTTGCATTTGCAAATTTCGCTACTAACTGCATCATACGTTGCTGGAACCTACACAACACGTCTGCATCAACTTTTGTCCACTTTCCATCCCTCCTCCACTCACATACCAAATTAAGCTCCAGTGGATTAATGTCGGGAGATTGTAGAGTCGAGAACATCGAAAATCCATGATTGATCCATTTCCTTGGAGATTCTTCTATTCCAATGTGTTGCACTGTACCATCGTTCCGAAACCTAGTTACTGAATACCTAGAGAAACTTTTCAAACGCATCATGTAATGTATTCCAAAGGAACGAACGATGCAACGGCATATGCATATTGTGCAGTAATAGGTAAGGGGTCAAAAGCACTTCTTTCATGATTCTAGCCTGTAGATTAATGTTGCCATGTACTGGGTGGTATTTTCTGAAATCTTCTAAATTTCTCGCACCTATGGCTGGAAGGTAATAGTTACTAACCGAATGTCACATCATATTACTTCGCGGGTGACGATGATATATAGCAAACGATGCGGGGACGCAGGTTTACGACGCCGCACATAGGAGTGAAGGCAAGGCACGGCGGGCACTGTATACAAGTGTGATGAAATCAGGGCAGCACAGGGAACGGACATGCTGTGAATAACCGATACATTGCAGATAGAAGTGCAGCTAATGAATTGTATGTAGTGACCGAAGAGGGTTGAGGGAACCTGACGCTGTAACTATTAAAGAGCGCTCCACTTGTTTCCTCCAGAGGAAATACGTCTGCGGTGTAGCTTGAAGGCGAGTGAATAACGATTGTTTAAATTGCACGCCAACCTCGACGACATGCTGGTGATGAATCTCGGCGGCAGAACCGAACCGCTGTAACTACTACCAAGCTCTGCTGTACGGACTCGCTATAGCTGTGGCGGGGCGGGCTGATGCTGCACCGTCGCGAGCAGCGAGATGGCCGCTAACTTCCGTTCTCTGGATGACATTGTCTTGGGGACTGCAGGCTGCTATTGGCTGGGGCGGGTCGGAGGCACCAACTAGCGACCCCCCGGGTGAAGAGCAGTCTGCGGTCACTCACGAATAAGCCCTGGCTGCTAAGGCTAACTACAACAAAGGCTGAAAGATGTTTTCCCTTCGGCGCTGTAAGTGGGGTCCACAAGTTGCGTTTGAGGGAGTCGCCACCCACGTCCCAGGCTACCTATGCAGCCAAAACCCGCTGCGACCCCTTCGCTGTGACGTGAGTAGGAGCGCTACGTCTGCAACGCAGGGTGGCCGGACGACGATGCAGCAGGTTCCACCACTGGTATTGGTGCTGATCCACGCATGGACGCCGCGTGGCGCCATCACTGGGATCGGTGGATGGTCTGCTGTTTAACATCGATGCAGTCAAGTCAACGAAACAGTTGCCGGTTTTTCTCTGCACGCTTGGGCGTAAGTCACCCCTCTCTGCCAAACAATACTTTCCTGCCGTTCCGACTTCCTGCAACCCTTGAGCGCTACATGGCGGTTGTGAAATGTCACGTTTACAGGTGACATGCAGGTTGTGTTTCAATCAATAATGATTGATGTGAGTTGAAAATAGCTTCACGAGTGAAGGTAGTTTCGTCAGTGTATGCCACGTTAGTTTTAAAATGTTCGCTATCTTTACTTGGTCCAGAATACAGTCACATAGCTATACTCTTCCATT
Source organism: Schistocerca nitens (assembly GCF_023898315.1). Lineage (NCBI taxonomy): Eukaryota > Metazoa > Arthropoda > Insecta > Orthoptera > Acrididae > Schistocerca > Schistocerca nitens. Next base: position 545,116,667 of record NC_064615.1, read on the forward strand.
TCGGTCTGTCGGTCGATGGTGCTGAATTAGCTTGCTATGATACAGAAACAGATCATTGTACATCACTTCAAAAACTAGTTTTTCATATATCTCAAACTGCTTTTAGTGATGTAATAGAATGGTTTAAAGAATTGCGTTATCTGTTTGTGTATTAGGTTTTATCCTTGGGCGACTTCTGTGCATTACTTGTATACGAAGTTTACCCGTTTCCCAGAAGACTGTGCTTCAGGTGAGGAAAATCATTCTCATCAAGATGGCGTCTTCTGTGGTAGTGTGTAGCATAAGCACGAGCAACAGCAGCCCATTGATCAGAAACACTCAGAATCCAAAACATATTAAGATATTTATATTTTGTCCGTTTCATCGGGAAGCTGCCGTATATAATCTTGACAGGAGTGGCCATGGTTGCCCACTATGCCGTCAGTAGACTCATACACTCAGGTTAATGGATCCAACTCTCACGCCATATGTCACGATGCTTTATAGGCCATTGTCCTGTGTTGAAATGATTCCCAACATACAAACGGCAAGAGCTAGGGATCGTGAATCCAAAAAATGAAAAAGAAACCTGACGGGGATTTGAACAACGGCTGCATGAGGCTGTAGGTTTGATGTCTCATCGGACCACTCAGTGACCTGCAAGACCTGGCACGGTTATGTGGGATGACACACAGTCCTCTTTACATTCCGATGCCCTACACGATGTGACAGTTCATATCTCCTCGCTTTCACCCAATATGTGTTTCCTAAACGCACCTCATCTTAATTTGAGAGACAAATTTTTGATTCGGCTCTAGTTAAAAATTCGCATGCTGGCATTTATTCATCACCGTGTATGTTGATTAAGGGAGTTAGCTGACAAGAGTATGTATTAACAATTACTGAAATTACAAACGGCTACAAAACAAGAGTGTTGCTCAGTGGTAGTTCTTGTTGTTTGCGTTATGATTGGAAGGAGCTCTCCAAGCCTCTTTATGTCTCAGAAGGTGTGGTTTTAACTGATCCCTTTATCTAGTCAGGTTCAGCCCACAATTTTCTTTTCCCCGAAATTCTGTTCAGTGCCTTCTTATTAATTACATGATGTAGCAATGTAATCTTTAACATTATTCTGTTGCACCTCATTTTAAAGGTTTCTGTTAACTGCTTGTCTAAACTGTTTATTGTCCATGTTTCACTTCCATACACGACTACAGTCCCAACAAATATTTTAAGGTAATATGTCCTACTCTTTAATTTATATTCGATGTTAACATATTTCTCTCCTTCGAAGACACCCTTCTTGCCATTGCCAGTTTATATTTTACATCCACTCTAACTCGGCCACCATAGATACCTGCGTTCCCTTTCGCCTGTTTCATTCCCTGCAATTTCTCTATCTTCTCCATTCGTCAAACGAATGCAGTATCAGACCGAGTGTATCGCGGCGTATACAATCTTCAAAAAAACTTACAGCAATACAGGCGGGAGATACCGTTGACAACTTCTAATATATCTGCAGAAGCACACCTTGCCACTTTCAAGCCAAAACTGCAACAAGTAAGTGCGATGGAAACCAATTTAATAGTTCGGCTTTCACTGAAAGTCCATAAAGATAACACACACACTGTCAGCACTAGCGGCAACACAAAAATGGCCGTCGTCATGTGACCGAACCCGCCGATTCCACGTGTGACCGATTCGTAGCATTAAATAATTCTAGTACGAAATCGAACGGTATCGTACTGTCTTTACGAAACGTATTTGGAAAAAAAACGGTTAACTACGTACGTCATTTCTTATGTCTTTCTTTGTACTAATTTTGTTTAAATGATTACATTTTCAGTGTACATAATAACGTTAGTTGTATGCTGCTGAGTGAAAGTCCTGCGCCAGCCGTCCGGACGAAAGCGGAAGTCCTTTGTAAGCGGGCAGCGGCCACCCCTCCTCTGACGCTTAGTGACTCTGGGACACTGGCATAAAAAATCTTAACGGTGTCTCCACGGCCGCGTTCCACTACTTTTCTCAAGTCACAATACAGCCATTCAGTCACCCCTGCTCACGTATACTTTACAGTGAAAATTGTTACTGCAAATATTGTTAATAAACTATCTACGTTCAAGGAAATCTGTGACTGGTGTAACCTAATGGACTTTACACTGCAAGACGATCATTTAACGTGGGCTCCTACTCAAAGCACAATGTGGATAAAGGGGCTCCATGCGCAAATTCGGTGGAGCACACAGGATTGTACAATGTTTAACCTACCAGCTGTCAGATCCATCCACACCGCAGTAGCACACCACAGCAGTCTCGAAACCTTACCTTAATTAGGCCCACTGTAAGAAAAACTATTCCTAAAACTTTATTTTCGTTGGCCAGGTCTGATGGAGCAGTTTTGAAATCTTTAAGCGTTTTTTTTTTTTTTACTTACTTTTAGTGTTGACAGTGCGTTTCAACGGCTGTTATTCTTTTTTTTTTACGTGAATTTACTTCGAAACTAAAAGGTAGTAAACTAAAATTGGCCAAGTGGCAGCCATCCTTACTTTTGAATAACTTGTTACATTAATCATGAATTAGTAAGCAAAGCAAATTTAAATTTGTAGCAAAATTAATGTTATTCAATAGACTGTAGTTTATTGCTTTGAATAAAGCGACCAAATTTACAGATGGTGTTAAAAACCAAAGCAAATACTTAGATTGAAGAATGGCACAAATGGCTCTGAGCACTAGGGGACTTAACATCTGAGGTCATCAGTCCCCTATAACTTAGAACTACTTAAACCTAACTAACCTAAGGACATCACCCATGCCCGAGGCAGAATTAGAACTTGCGACTGTAGCGGCCGCTCGGTTCCGGACTAGAGCGCGAAAAACCGCTTGTCCACCACGGCCGGCCTTAGATTGAAAGTCTGTCTCTCTCTACTATGAAGCAGTTCGTAATGATAACGAATTTACTTATTGTACCTTTTATTCAATTATTAAACAAACAAGCAATTTAACTTTCAAACCGTCATTACACAACAAACATGACGAGGAAACAGGACTGGTGATGACTTGGAGCATAAATTTTCGAAGAATAACCTGCCTGATAAAGATTTGTCGAAAGTTGAAATTTCTGTACTAGAGAAAGGAGGCAATTTTGCTGTGACGCCCCAAAACGTACCCACAGAGGATATTGTAGCAAATATTGAGGCAGGTATCCGTCAGATTCCACAGAAGTCTGCTGACGAAATTAGGATGGAAACGGCTAGAATTTTACGTACATGCAAGCCACCCAACAGTAATTTCTCGCAGACACAAAGGAATGCGCTGATGGATATAAATGCAGATAAAAACATTATTGTTCTTAATGCAGATTCAGGGGATGCAACCCTCATTCAGGACAGTGCGGACTATCATGGATAAATCAAGAAATTTCAGAGGATCCGTCTATCAAGATTTTGATGTTGTTGTTGTGGTCTTCAGTCCTGAGACTGGTTTGATGCAGCTCTCCACGCCAGTCTATCCTGTGCAAGCCTCTTCATCTCCCACTACCTACCGCAACCTACATCCTTCTGAATCTGCTTAGTGTATTAATCTCTTGGTATCCCTCTATGATTTTTACCCTCCACGCTGCCCTCCAGTACCAAATTGGTGATCCCTTGAGGCCTCAGAACATGTCCTACCAACCGATCCCTTCTTCTAGTCAAGTTGTGCCACAGACGTCGATCCTCCCCAATCCTATTCAATACTTCCTCATTAGTTATGTTATCTACCCATCTAATCTTCAGCATTCTTCTGTAGCACCACATTTCTAAAGCTTCTATTCTCTTCTTGTCCAAACTTTTTATCGTCCATGTTTCAAGATTTTAAGAATGACTAATCGACCGGTGTAAGCGTCTTCATTCGCCTCCGAGGATAAGAAGGTGCTTTGTAAAACAGAAGCGTACCAACCTAGACTTTATGGCTTACCCAAATTGCATAAACCCGAGATTCCGTTGAGGCCAATTGTCAGCGCTACAGGCGGACCAACACGTGATTTAGCTAGGCACCTTGCCTAATTGCTGCAACCTTATACTGGTAGGACAGATAGTCATATTAAAAATTCAGCTGGTCACGTAAAACCCTCTGTACTTCCCCGCATCCTATTCTGTACATTGATTAACATATTAATCACGAAAGTGGTTACAGTCATTAAAATTTTTTCATTGAATGGCAATAACATTTTCCTTATCGTTAATTAACAATTGGGAATGAAGTAATTATTTTATGTGAAAGAGCTTTGCATACAAACATAACACTTTTACACATATATTTGCTGACTCCTTCTACGTCTTTCTGTAACACTTAATATCGATCTTTCAACATACCAGTACCCTAAAGCAACGTCAAAAAGTATTTAAAAAATTATTTAATTTTTAACGGTGGCATCACATATGCCCCACATTTCGTTAAATCTTCCTGAAGGGATGAGCTTAACGGAATGTTTTTTTTGGTAAAACTCTATTCCTCTATGAACAAAATTTTTGTTATACCTTCCAGCAAGGTAACACCTTACCAAAAAACAAAAATCTAGATAAAATCAATAATTACATAAACTACTATTCCATCTCCTCCTCTTATCTTTGAATATGCGGTCCACATTTCGTTAAATTACACATTACTCTTTAGTTGCTTTTATTCATATTATAGATTTATCTATATTACTCTTATAAGATTAGCCCAAAACATTAACACATACAGTATACCAAATACACAGTTAAATAACAAAATTCTCCTGAAAACAGAGAAAGTCTGTACGTCACACAAAAGGAAACAATAGAGATAAGGGCAATGCGCCCTAGAGCGTCCCTTGCTCATTTCGTTGCTTACGTTTGTGGAGCTATTAGTGCGCCCTTTGTCACTCTCAACCACTTTCATTTCCCCGGTGAGTCCTTGCTCACCCCGTTTTCACCATCACTTGTATTTCAAGGCTTTCTAGAAGCACAGGCCTTCCTACCTATATTTACATTTCGGTTTCCCTGTAACTTAGAAAACTATGTTACAATCTCATCTATATATATATTTATACATTATTATCAATGTCATGCTTTAACAAGTACTATATTATTATTTTACTTTACTCATTTAGGTTTCTTCAGACAGCGTTTAAGTCTGATTATTGTCGGTTGAACCCTTGGTTCATACTTCTTTAGAATATTTCTAATCCCAAAACCCGTTCTTGACACTGGGTATTCAAAATAGTACGCATTGGTATGCGGTATGTTTACTATTCGGTATGGCCCATTATAAACAAATTTAAATTTGTATGTTTCGTGATCAGTTTCGCTTGACTTCTCGTAAGCTTTCACGAGAACGAAGTCACCAACGACAGGTTTTGGAAGTTTCTATTTTTCGTCATGCCGACGAATCCTGCTCTCAGCTTGCTTAGCCATTTTGTTTCTCAATGCGTCTTTCTTTTCATCCACAGTCATTTCCTTGCCATGTGGGGACGCTAATAATTTTCCTACCAAACTCTTGGTGTTTCTTTTGCTGTAGATTATCCTCTGGAGTACATCCTGTACTCTCTTGTTACAGCGAGTTCATGATTTGTTCAAAATCTGAAATGTATTTCCCTCATGCTCGGTGATTCTAATGGCAGTACGTTCTACATAATCCTCCAAATTTCGTGCATATACCATTCCGCCGGGTTACTGGACGGATGATATGCGGCTATATGCACCATATATACCTACTTACACTCCATACCTTCTTTCCATAATTTTGAACAAATCTGAGCGCCGTTATATGGCAACAGACAGTTCGGCTTTCCTAACTTTGGGAAATAATACAAAATCATTAAATTGTATACAGCTCTTTCCGTCGCTTTTCTCAGTGGGTACAATTTCATAAATTTCGAGAAAAGTTCGACCACCACATATACGCAAAATTTCCTGTGGTTTTTGGCAACAGGCCGAAAATATCCACCGCGGCTATATCCAACACATCGTTGGGTTTAATAGTCTGCAATGGACCCCTGTTTATGACATTTGTCACCTTCACCTTCTGACATAAATCACACGACTTTATCCTCATTGACACCTTTCTAATTAAATTATTAAATGTCAAGCACTCCAACATCTTTTCCGAGCACTTTTTTGCTCCACAATGGCCATTCGCGAAATGAAAATAATCAGTAACCTGTTCAATTAACTTACGTGTTTGCTGCCGGGTGTCGTCGTCGACCACCGCCGATATTTTGACAGGAGCACATCATGCCATTCTCAAGACACAAATCCAAGGAGGAAGCAATGTGCAAGGAAATTTTATACCTCGGTTCACAGAGGAGAAACAAGGAAGTTACCACACACAGAACAAGTGTGAACACAACCAAAGATAACCAACATCAGAAATATCGTTTGTGACTATTAATCAACAGGTGTGGTAGCACTAATTCTGTCCCTCTGTTTTTTGATAAGAGACAGAGCCGGATTCCAAGTAGCATTTAAACAAAATCCACCATCTCTGCTTATAAGGTTGTTTCATAGTTTTATTTCAACAGCTTCCTTAATAACACTATCCCAATAGCTGGACGTGCAAGCCAGAATCTTGGTGTTGTTGATTCCATAGGGTGACAGGTGTCAAGGCAATGTTCTGCAATAGCGGATTTGCTCGGCTGTTGTAAGGGTGTGTGACGCTTATGTTCAATACACCGGTCTTCCACAGTCCTGATTGTCTGACCAATATATGATATCCCACAACTGCAAGGAATACGATAGACACCAGCCTTACGCAAACCAAGATCATCTTTTACGGACGCCAACAGGGCCTTAATCTTAGAAGGTGGTCGAAAAACACATTTCACATCATATTTCGACAAAATACGGCCAGTCCTGTTGGAAATGCTTCTTGCGTAAGGCAAAAAGGCCGTAGTCTAAGGTGGCACTTCGTTGCTATCGTCACTCACCCGTTGCACAGAAGGCTTATAGCGCAACGCACGTTTGATCTGCCTCGCACTATAGCCACTCTGACGAAAGGTGACTTCGAGATGTGATAGCTCAACTTCCAAACTTTCAGGGTCTGAGATAACGTGGGCCCTGTGAACCAAGGTACGAAGTACTCCTTGACCCTGAGCTGGATAGTGACAACACCGATAATCTATGACCAACTCAGTTCCCTGGAAACGATTCTGTTCCAAAGAGTGGCACCATCATGCGGAAACCATAGCTGTCGCTGAGCATCAAGAGAAACTTTTCAAACGCATCATGGAATTTGTTGCAAAGGAACTAACAATGCAAAGGCACATGCAAATTGTCTAGCAATAGGTAATTCTCCCACGATTCTAGCCTGTGGATTTATGTTGCTGCGTCATGAACACAAGCCATGTGCAATGGTTAAAACAGGGTAGCTCAGGGAACTGACGGGCTTTGAAGATCCGATACATTGCAGATAGAGGAGCGCCTAAAAACCTGTGTGCAGAGGCCGAAGAGGGCTGAGGGAAGCTGACGTTGTAATATTGAAACATCACCCTACTAGCCCGCTCCAGAAGAAATTCGTCAGAGGTGTAGGAAAAATGGTCGCAGGTTCGAATCCTGCGCGGGCATGGATGTGTGTGATGTCCTTAGGCTAGTTAGATTTAAGTCGTTTTAAGTTCTAGGGGACTGATGACCTCAGAAGTTAAGTCCCATAGTGCTCAGAGCCATTTTTTGTAGGTAAAAGACGTATAAATAAGCGAGACCGGAGGCGAAAATGGGAAGCCGTCGTGTCTCTATTATGTCCATGTTTAGAACGCCAGAGAAGATTTAAGTTGGAGGCCAACCTGGACGACCTTTGGGTGATGGATTTCGCCGGCAAACCGGCCCGCTGCAAGGACACGCAACAAGTGTGGCCGGGTGGGCCACACCCCGGAGATGCACCGGCGCAACATCGTCCAGCCGATGGCAAGTTGCCATTCGCAGAGGCAAGGCGGAGGCGCCAACTAGCGACATCCCGGTTGCAGAGTAGTCTGCGCTCACTTACCAAGACGTGTTGGCTGCTAAAGCTAACTACAACAATGGCGGCCAGCTGTTTCCTTACGGTGCTGTTCGTGGGGTCCACAAATTGCGCTTGAGGGAGCAGCCAAACACGTCATAGGATACCTCTGCAGCCAACACAGGCGGCGGCCCCTTAGCCGTGGCTTGAGTTGGAGTGCTACATCTACAACGCTGTGTGACTGGACCCCCATGCAGCAGGTTTCACCATTAGCATTGGTGGGTGATCCATGCACTCACTCCACGAGGCGCCACCACTGGGACCACAGGAAGGCCTGCTGTGTACCTTCGATTCAATAAAGTCAGTGAAACTCTTGTCGGTGTTTCTTTGCATGCTTCAGCGTTAGTCACCCCTCTCCTCCGAACCATACCTCTCGGATCGTTCGGACATATTACAGCCCCTGAGTGCGGAAGGCGGGAGGTAAGAAAATGTCTAGTTCACAGGTGATATGTGGGTTGTTTTCCAATCAATAATGATTGTTGTCAGTAGAAAGTAACTTCACGATAGAAGATGGATCACTCAGCCCATCCAAGGTTATCTTCCATTTAGTGTGAAATACACTCTCAAACCTATACTCGTCCATTTCGGTCTTCTAGCCACTGGTGCTGAATTGGCGTGCTATGATACAGAAACAGACCTTTGTGCATCACAAAACAGTATGTTTTATACTTGGACAACAGGTGTGCATTACTTGTGAACGAAGATTACCCATATTGCAGAAAGCTGTGCTTCAGTTGACGAAAATCATTCTCTTTAAAAACTTCCTGGCAGATTAAAACTGTGTGCCTGATCGAGACTCGAACTTGGGACCTTTGCCTTTCACAGGCAAGTGCTCTACCCAAGCACGAGTCTTGCCCCACACGGCACACGGTTTTAATTTGCCGGGAAGTTTCATATCAGCACACATTCCGCTGCTAAGCGAAAATCTCATTCTGTAAATACCCTCCAGGCTGTGGCTAAGCCATGTCTCCACAATATCCTTTCTTTCAGGAGTGCTAGTTCTGGAAGATTCACAGGAAAGCTTCTGTAAAGTTTGGAAGGTAGGAGACGAGGAAATGGCAGAAGTAAACCTGCAAGGATGGGTGCTTGGGTAGAGCACTCCCCCGTGCAAGACAAAGGTCCCGAGTTGGAGTCTCGGTCCAGCACCTGGTTTAAACTGCCACGAAGTTTCATATCAGAGGACAATCCGCTGCAGAATGAAAATCTCATTCTGGTATTCTCTTTAAGATGACGACTGTGAGGGCACAGTGTAGCACATAAACGAGCAACAGCAGCAGCTTCCTGATCGGAAATACTCAGCATCAAAAAAGTATTGAGATATTCTTCGTTTGTGCACTCCCTCGGGAAGCTGCCCTACATAAACTTGACAGTAGCGTCTTTGGTTGTCCCCTATGCGGTTTGAAGACTCATTAATTCAGTTTAACGGATCCCACTCAAATGTCATAGGCCACTGTCATCTTATAGGCCACTGTCCTGTGTTGAAATTATGCCCCGCTTATAAATGACGAGACCCAGCGAACGGGCATGCAATAATGAAAAAGAAATCTGACGAGGATTCGAACAATGGCTCAATGGTGGGTGTAGGTTTGATGTTTCAGCAGACCACTCCGTGACCTACTTCGCCTGTCACGGTTATTGGAGTGATACTCAGTGCTGTTTACATTCCGATGACCTATACGATGTGACAGTGACGACAGCTCCTCGTTTTCACACATGTGTCTCCTAAATGCGGCCGATCTTATTTTGATAGATAAATTTTTCATTGGAATCTGGTTAAAGATACGCTTGCTAACATCCTTCGTCACCCTATATAGTGATTATCGAAGTTAAACATCAATAGCATGTAATACCAGTGATTGTAAATTGCAAATGGGTACAAAGAATGACAGTTGCTCAGTGTGAGTAGTTGTTGTTGAGGTTACAGTCTGAAGAAGCGCTCCGAGCCACTCAAACCTGTGCCAGCCTCTTCACGTGAGAATAGCTGCTGCTACTTACATCATTCCGAAACTGCTTAATATACTCATCTATACATCACCCTCTACAACTTTCACCCTTACCCCCCACCCGAACAACACACACTACTACCTCCCTCCAATATACAGGGTGGTCCATTGATCGCAACCGGGCCAAATATCTAACGAAATAAGCGTCATCGAAAGAACTACAAAGAACGAAACTTCTGTAGCTTGAAGGGAGAAACCAGATGGCGCTATGGTTGGCCCGCTAGATGGCGCTGCCATCGTTCAAACGGATATCAACTGCGTTTTTTAAAACAGAAACCTTCGTTTTTATTACATATTCGTGTAGCACGTAAAGAAATATGAATGTTTTAGTAGGACCACTTTTTTCGCTTTGTGATGGATGGCGCTGTAATGGTCACAAACATATGGCTCACAATTTTAGAAGAACAGTTGGTAACAGGTAGGTTATTTAAATTAAAATACAGAACGTAGGCCGTTTGAACATTTCATTTCGGTTTGTCCAATGTGATACATGTACCATTGTGAACTTATCATTTCTAAGAACGCAATGTGTTCAAGTGGCTCTGAGCACTATGCGATTTAACTTCTGCGGTCATCAGTCGCCTGGAACTTAGAACTAATTAAACGTAACTAACCTAAGAACATCACGCACTTCCATGCCCGAGGCAGGATTCGAACCTGCGACCGTAGTGGTCGCTCGGTTCCAGACTGTAGCGCCCAGAACCGCACGGCCATTCCGGCCGGCCAACGCATGCTGTTACAGCGTGATTACCTGGAAAAACCACATTAACGCAATAAAAGCTCAAAATGATGTCCGTCGACCTCAGTGCATTTGGCAATACGTGTAACGACATTCCTCTCAACACCGAGTAGTTCGCCTTCCGTAATGTTAGCACATGCATTGACAATGCGCTGACGCATATGTCAGGCGATGTCGGTGGATCACGATAGCAAATATCCTTTAACTTTCCCCACAGAAAGAAATCTGGGGACGTCAGATCCGGTGAACGTGCGGATCATGTTATGGTGTTTCGACGACCACTCCACCTGTCATGACATATGCTATTCAATACCGCTTCAACCACACGCGAGCTATGTGCCGGACATCCATCATGTTGGAAGTACATCGTCATTCTGTCATGCAGTGAAACATCTTGTAGTAACATCGGTAGAACATTACGTAGGGAATCAGCATACAATGCACCATTTATCTCCCTCCATAAAATGGGGTCCAATTATCCTTCTTCCCATAACGCCGCACCATACATTAACCAGCTAAGGTCGCTGATGATCCACTTGTCGCAACTGTCGTGGATTTTCCGTTGCCCAATAGTGCACATTATGCCGGTTTACGTTACCGCTGTTTGTGTACGACACTTCGTCGCTAAGCAGAACGCGTGCAAAAAATCTGTCATCGTCCCGTAATTTCTTTTGTGCCCAGTGGCAGAATTGTACACGACGTTCAAAGTCGTCGCCATGCAGTTCCTGGTGCGCAGAAAAAGGTACGGGTGCAATCGACGTTCATGTAGCCTTCTCAATGACGTTTTGGAGATTCCAGATCCTCGCGCAATTTGTGTGTTACTGATGAGCGGATTAGCCGTGACAGCAGCTGAAACACCTACTTGGACATCATAATTTGTTGCAGGTTTCACAAGTGGCTGAACACTTCCTGTTTCCATAAATAACGTAACTATTCGGCGAACGGTCAGTACACTTGGATGACGTCGTCCAGGATACCAAGCAGCATACATAGCACACGCCCGTTGGGCATTTTGGTCACAATAGCCATACATCAACACGATATCGACCTCTTCCGCAATTGGTAAACGCTCCATTTTAACACGGGTAAAATACGAAGAAAATACCGTCCGCACTGGCGGAATGTTGCGTGATACCATGTACTTATACGTTTGTGACTATTACAGTGCCATCTATTAAAAGCGAAACAAAAGGTGGTCCAACTAAATTATTCATATTTCTTTACGTACTACACGAATATGTATTAAAAATGGGGGTTCCTATTTTTAAAAAAACGCAGTTGATGTCCGTTTGACTTATAACAGCGCCATCTAGCGGGCCAACTAAAGCGCCATCTGGTTTCCCCTTTCAAGGTAGACGAGTTTTGTTCTTTGTAGTTTTTTCGTTTGATGCTTATTTCGTGAGATATTTGGCCCGGTCACTATCAATGGACCACCGTGTATATGTGAAACTTGCAATGATATTATGTAACTAAATAATTAACCACATATTTCAAATAGCTTTAATATATTATACACGACTTAAACGCGTAAAAGATGAAATAATTAAAAATGCTGCACAAAACACCACCTTACATCTAATAACAATAAAAAAATTCAGAAGATGGTGCAAACTGCTTAGCTAGTCTCTAGAGCATATTCTTTCATGTGATTCTAAGATCGGGATCTAGACTGTAGCATCTAGGTACGAAAGCTCCTAGGTATACAATCCTCTAGGCACAAGATTTTCCTCTCCTAAATAGAAAGCTCTTTAGACTGCACAGTGAATGGTGTAAATGATCAGTGACTTCTGTTCACCTCCTTTCTTCAGAATTTAAACCTTACTGCATCAAAAGGTAGGCATTTTTGACGGAGAAGGAATCCTCCGTTCGAGCTTGTGCCTAAGCTGAGTTGTACTAATGTTAAAAAGTATTATTAGCAGTTTCCCGAAACTCACTTTAGTAGAAATTTCCCTTGTCATTGCGAATTTGACAAGTACTGCCCCTAAGACGTGTATGAAATATCACCTCAGTTGTGTTGCTGAGCCGTGGCTGTTAATTTCCGTGCACACGGGTGGTTTCATTTCCTCGCCTCCACTACAGTGAGACACAATGCAAGAAAAAGGAAAGGAAAAAAGAAGTAAACAAACCGACGGAGTATGGTAACCAGTTTTATTGAATGCTGCAGTTGTAATGTTGATAATATGTATGACATAGCGAACGATAGCAGATCCTTCTAAGTACAAGGAAAGTCAATCTGCTGCTAATTACTGCAACCACAGTTCATGGAACGGAAAATAAGGAGCGATCCCACGTTAAAATTCGATGATGCCATCGGGTGTTTAAACATATATAAATGAAAATATAACGCAGAGAGCAGTTATAGTTCCTCTCGAGTACCATGAAGGCTCCTCTGTTGTTTGTTGCTGGTAAGGTTTGATAGAATTTATAAACTTTCATTGACGATAAACATTTTTTTTCTTACCCCCATTTTACATAATTTCTCATGTATTAATCCGCGTGAAAATCTATTTCTACTGTTGACGAAGAACAATTAATTTCGGCAATTGGTGACGTTAAGTTCGGAATGGAAAACAGTTTAGAGTGTCGAGAGCGTTCTCCAAGATTGTTTCATTTCCTTTGCTCACGAACAATGTTAGTTCATAGATACTTGACGAAAGGTGTTCGTGGTGCCTATAGGAAAAGTTTCAATGGTTTGAGAGTAAGGCCCAAGTTTCGCTGACTTGTTCTTACATACCCATGAGAGGCAAACTAGGAATTCTAGTGTGCAATCGAGGGGAAGATTTGTAGACACACTTGCAGATGAAAATAATGCGAAATAGATTACAAAGGATGGTGGATTTTAAAAGTTTGCAAAACAAAGTGGGTAACACAAGTTCGGGAGAGACGAAGACTGTCAAACCAATGGAATGACTGAGCTGCTGATATGGAACATAACCACGACTATCAGATAATGTGAGTAGTAATCTCTTATTGTAAGCTGAGGAGTTAGTTGTTTGTACCAAAGAATACCTGTAGATAATATTCTGTTGACATAAAAAAATTCACTTTGTTTAAGAAACTGCCAGGTGGTACCTGCCGAGAGAAAAAGTCAGAGAGGATGGAAAAGGAGGGGAGAGCATGGGGAAGCTGGGGAAGCGGCGGGATAAAGAGAGGAGGGGCAACCGTGGGTTAACGAAGAGGCAGGAGACACGTGGGAAGGGAGAGGAAGAGGGAAGACAGGGCAGGAGGGAGCGCAGAGACACTGAAAGGAGACACAAGAGATGGAGGGGGAGTAGGAGGGGGAAGCCGCTCAGGAGGAGGGAGGGGGAGGAGAGCTCGTGCTGTCACGGTTTCTCGCTTATATAGGCATGATGACACGTGCAGCAGCCAATCAGATAGAACCAATGTGGCGTGAGCGCGTAAGGCGACCCGGACAGCTAGCGGAGCTATTGCCTGTGGCAGCACCGGTGACGTCAGGTGGCGCCAGGGGCAGGTGATGGCTGAGATGGTCATCAAAAGCTCGAGGATTTTTTTCGAATTGACGCAGTTTGAAACCAAGAACTTTTTATTCATGCATGTCGTCACGAAAGACTCGGAGGGCACATAGTCACAGGATATCAGTGGTTTCCCACCAGCAGTGGAAGGGATGAAGTAAGCGCTATATAATGCGGAAGACAAGAGCTATTATCAGTAAAATGACAATCTCCATGTACCTTGTATGTATAGTATTGTAAAGATTTACATATTTTTATTTATGTAAATGTGTCAGATCCGCACTTACACAGAACATGCCTGTTGCATGACATCACTCATACCTTACCTCTGGTAAAATGGTGACATATATACACTCCTGGAAATGGAAAAAAGAACACATTGACACCGGTGTGTCAGACCCACCATACTTGCTCCGGACACTGCGAGAGGGATGTACAAGCAATGATCACACGCACGGCACAGCGGACACACCAGGAACCGCGGTGTTGGCCGTTGAATGGCGCTAGCTGCGCAGCATTTGTGCACCGCCGCCGTCAGTGTCAGCCAGTTTGCCGTGGCATACGGAGCTCCATCGCAGTCTTTAACACTGATAGCATGCCGCGACAGCGTGGACGTGAACCGTATGTGCAGTTGACGGACTTTGAGCGAGGCCGTATAGTGGGCATGCGGGAGGCCGGGTGGACGTACCGCCGAATTGCTCAACACGTGGGGCGTGAGGTCTCCACAGTACATCGATGTTGTCGCCAGTGGTCGGCGGAAGGTGCACGTGCCCGTCGACCTGGGACCGGACCGCAGCGACGCACGGATGCACGCCAAGACCGTAGGATCCTACGCAGTGCCGTAGGGGACCGCACCGCCACTTCCCAGCAAATTAGGGACACTGTTGCTCCTGGGGTATCGGCGAGGACCATTCGCAACCGTCTCCATGAAGCTGGGCTACGGTCCCACACACCGTTAGGCCGTCTTCCGCTCACGCCCCAACATCGTGCAGCCCGCCTCCAGTGGTGTCGCGACAGGCGTGAATGGAGGGACGAATGGAGACGTGTCGTCTTCAGCGATGAGAGTCGCTTCTGGCATCGTGCCAATGATGGTCGTATGCGTGTTTGGCGCCGTGCAGGTGAGCGCCACAATCAGGACTGCATACGACCGAGGCACACAGGGCCAACACCCGGCATCATGGTGTGGGGAGCGATCTCCTACACTGGCCGTACACCACTGGTGATCGTCGAGGGGACACTGAATAGTGCACGGTACATCCAAACCGACATCGAACCCATCGTTCTACCATTCCTAGACCGGCAAGGGAACTTGCTGTTCCAACAGGACAATGCACGTCCGCATGTATCCCGTGCCACCCAACGTGCTCTAGAAGGTGTAAGTCAACTACCCTGGCCAGCAAGATCTCTGGATCTGTCCCCCACTGAGCATGTTTGGGACTGGATGAAGCGTCGTCTCACGCGGTCTGCACGTCCAGCACGAACGCTGGTCCAACTGAGGCGCCAGGTGGAAATGGCATGGCAAGCCGTTCCACAGGATCATGTGCTGTATCTGACCCCAGGAATGTGTCAATAAAGTTTCCCCTTCCTGGGACAATGAATTCACGGTGTTCTTATTTCAATTTCAGGAGTGTATAACATAGAACAGGATTTCTAGTTAACTTCCAATTTATTTTTATTATTAATTAAATATTAAATGTGTTCTATACGAAAGACTACTCACTTGAAAGTGGTAATTTAAATGTAAATTCCATACCAGCATTGAACAGAAAGCAGAGAGGCGCTTTTGTTGAACAGGCTATTTTAATTTTTTTGTATGTTTATGAACCATTAGTTGATCGTTTATCATGTGCCCTTATGCACAAATGTTATGTTTTATGTAATGATGTGTAAAGGATTGTACCTTTGATTTGTAGTTCACTATTGCCATTAGAATTTGCATACTACCATCCTGTTGCTTGGAGGTAGTGATTGGGGTTGTAGACGCTAGAAACTGGAGTCCCAAGTGCATAAATCCCAACATTCCACCACAATCTTGTATTTGAGTTCAGTAAAGGTGAGAACCAACGGGAGCAGTGAGAAACACTTGCGCCGGTTATGGGGATAATACCACTGATCAAGGCAAGAAAATTACGTTTGTTTCAAGGAGGAATGTTTTTACTTTAGTGACTCCCCACGTTCGTAAGACCTGTGGGGTTTGATGACGGTCGTTTAAAGGCATTAGGCCAAAATTATGCACTTCAGTGTACCTGAAAACTGGCAAATGCTATAAATGACCTTAAGCTTAAAACTAGTGTAGTGTACGTGCTTAATGCAATGCAAGTGCTATGCAAATAAAATGAATTGCACAGTGTTCGTGCATAAATGGTCTTGTAAATCAGCCCACATCTCTCAGAACTGTATTAAGTAACAGTACATCAGATTCAGGATTTGTTTCAGGCAGAGGTAAGGTTGTTGTGACATCACATATGACACCATCATTTTACCTGTCGCCATTTTTGAATGTGAAATCAAGATGCAGCTTCGTTTGAGCAACTACGATGCTTAGACCTACTGTGATTTTGTTGACTTTGACAGTTAGTTCCACTGTGCTTGCGATGTCAATGATTTCGTCTTATTACATCTACAGTTAGGTAATGATGTAGTAGTGTTGGCCATCCTGGACGCTACATATCTGAGGGAACCAGGAGGATAACTACTCTTGAATTTCATTTACTATAGAGGGGCAGGAAAGGGGAATGCAATCATAGGATCAAAGTTATCCGATAAGAATCAAATAATTCTTGACTCCAGCCGCTGCCGGGTTTGTCTCAAAGAAGAGGGTCAGAAGGTCATTAAGCATCTCGTGATCAGGTGACAAGTAATCAAGGGGGGCTTACAAATAATCCCTTTCTTCTGGGTGACAGGTGGCGGAGAGGGTCTAAAAGTGGGATAGAACTGGTACTGTTTCACAATTAACATGTAATTATTAGTAATTATCTTTAAATTATCACAGCTACTCATTATTATGTGAATTCTGATATGTAGAACTCTATAGTGAACTATAATTATTTATGAACTGAGGAATATTTTGTGTTTAGTAGATGACACGGGACTATATTTGTCACTGACCATCGCCCTTTAATAAATGTATTGGAAACTACTAACTCTAAAATACAGAATCACGCAAACTACGCTGCATTTGATAATTTTTGTAACTTGTTTTGATGATTAAGCAATATTTATAGGATCCCCATGTGAGTTATTAATCTGACCACTTCCCGTGTATCCATTTTCAATCCAAGGTGCTATTTCTTAACAAAGTGAATTTTTTTATGTCAACAGAATATTATCTACAGGTATTCTTTGGTGCAAACAACTAACTCCTCACAAGTTCACAAGTACTAAAACATTCATATTTCATTACGTGCTACACGAATATGTAATAAAAATGAAGGTTTCTGTTTTAAAAAACGCAGTTGATATCCGTTTGACCGATGGCAGCGCCATCTAGCGGGCCAACCATAGCGCCATCTGGTTTCTCCCTTCAAGCTACAGAAGCTTCGTTCTTTGTATTTCTTTCGATGACGCATATTTCGTTAGATATTTGGCCCGGTCGCGATCAAATGACCACCCTGTATATTGGAGGGAGGTAGTAGTGTGTGTTGTTCGGGTGGGGGGTAAGGGTAAAAGTTGTAGAGGGTGATGTATAGATGAGTATATTAAGCAGTTTCGGAATGATGTAAGTAGCAGCAGCTATTCTCACGTGAAGAGGCTGACACAGGTTTGAGTGGCTCGGAGCGTTTCTTCAGACTGAACCTCAACAACAACTACTCACACTGAGCAACTGTCATTCTTTGTACCCATTTGCAATTTACAATCACTGGTATTACATGCTGCCGGCCGAAGTGGCCGCGCGGTTCTGGCGCTGCAGTCTAGAACCCCGAGACCGCTACGGTCGCAGGTTCGAATCCTGCCTCGGGCATGGATGTGTGTGGTGTCCTTAGGTTGGTTAGGTTTAACTAGTTCTAAGTTCTAGGGGACTAATGACCTCAGCAGTTGAGTCCCATAGTGCTCAGAGCCATTTGAACCATTTATTACATGCTACTGACGTTTAACTTCGATAATCACTATACAGGATTAAGAAGGATGTTAGCAAGCGTATCTTTAACCAGATTCCAATGAAAAATTTATCTATCAAAATAAGATCGGCCGCATTTAGGAGACACATGTGTGAAAACGAGGAGCTGTCGTCACTGTCACATCGTATAGGTCATCGGAATGTAAAGAGCACTGAGTATCACTCCAATAACCGTGACAGGCGAAGTAGGTCACGGAGTGGTCTGCTGAAACATCAAACCTACACCCACCATTGAGCCATTGTTCAAATCCTCGTCAGATTTCTTTTTCATTATTGCATGCCCGTTCGCTAGGTCTCGTCCTTTATAAGCGGGGCATAATTTCAACACAGGACAGTGGCCCATAAGATGACAGTGACCTATGACATTTGAGTGGGATCCGTTAAACTGAATTAATGAGTCTTCAAACCGCATAGGGGACAACCATAGACGCTACTGTCAAGTTTATGTAGGGCAGCTTCCCGAGGGGGTGCACAAACGAAGAATATCTCAATACCTTTTTGATGCTGAGTATTTCCGATCAGGAAGCTGCTGCTGTTGCTCGTTTATGTGCTACACTGTGCCCTCACAGTCGTCATCTTAAAGAGAATACCAGAATGAGATTTTCATTCTGCAGCGGAGTGTCCTCTGATATGAAACTTCGTGGCAGTTTAAACCAGGTGCTGGCCGAGACTCAAACTCTGGACCTTTGCCTTGCACGGGGGAGTGCTCTACCCAAGCACCCATCCTTGCAGGTTTACTTCTGCCATTTCCTCGTCTCCTACCTTCCAAACTTTACAGAAGCTTTCCTGTGAATCTTCCAGAACTAGCACTCCTGAAAGAAAGGATATTGCGGAGACATGGCTTAGCCACAGCCTGGAGGGTATTTACAGAATGAGATTTTCGCTTAGCAGCGGAGTGTGTGCTGATATGAAACTTCCCGGCAGATTAAAACCGTGTGCCGTGTGGGGCATGACTCGTGCTTGGGTAGAGCACTTGCCTGTGAAAGGCAAAGGTCCCAAGTTCGAGTCTCGATCAGGCACACAGTTTTAATCTGCCAGGAAGTTTTTAAAGAGAATGATTTTCGTCAACTGAAGCACAGGTTTCTGCTATATGGGTAATTTTCGTTCACAAGTAATGCACACCTGTTGTCCAAGTATAAAACATACTGTTTTGTGATGCACAAAGGTCTGTTTCTGTATCATAGCACGCCAATTCAGCACCAGTGGCTAGAAGACCGAAATGGACGAGTATAGGTTTGAGAGTGTATTTCACACTATATGGAAGATAACCTTGGATGGGCTGAGTGATCCATCTTCTATCGTGAAGTTACTTTCTACTGACAACAATCATTATTGATTGGAAAACAACCCACATATCACCTGTGAACTAGACATTTTCTTACCTCCCGCCTTCCGCACTCAGGGGCTGTAATATGTCCGAACGATCCGAGAGGTATGGTTCGGAGGAGAGGGGTGACTAACGCTGAAGCATGCAAAGAAACACCGACAAGAGTTTCACTGACTTTATTGAATCGAAGGTACACAGCAGGCCTTCCTGTGGTCCCAGTGGTGGCGCCTCGTGGAGTGAGTGCATGGATCACCCACCAATGCTAATGGTGAAACCTGCTGCATGGGGGTCCAGTCACACAGCGTTGTAGACGTAGCACTCCAACTCAAGCCACGGCTAAGGGGCCGCCGCCTGTGTTGGCTGCAGAGGTATCCTATGACGTGTTTGGCTGCTCCCTCAAGCGCAATTTGTGGACCCCACGAACAGCACCGTAAGGAAACAGCTGGCCGCCATTGTTGTAGTTAGCTTTAGCAGCCAACACGTCTTGGTAAGTGAGCGCAGACTACTCTGCAACCGGGATGTCGCTAGTTGGCGCCTCCGCCTTGCCTCTGCGAATGGCAACTTGCCATCGGCTGGACGATGTTGCGCCGGTGCATCTCCGGGGTGTGGCCCACCCGGCCACACTTGTTGCGTGTCCTTGCAGCGGGCCGGTTTGCCGGCGAAATCCATCACCCAAAGGTCGTCCAGGTTGGCCTCCAACTTAAATCTTCTCTGGCGTTCTAAACATGGACATAATAGAGACACGACGGCTTCCCATTTTCGCCTCCGGTCTCGCTTATTTATATGTCTTTTACCTACAAAAAATGGCTCTGAGCACTATGGGACTTAACTTCTGAGGTCATCAATCCCCTAGAACTTAAAACGACTTAAATCTAACTAGCCTAAGGACATCACACACATCCATGCCCGCGCAGGATTCGAACCTGTGACCGTTTTTCCTACACCTCTGACGTATTTCCTCTGGAGCGGGCTAGTAGGGTGATGTTTCAATATTACAACGTCAACTTCCCTCAGCCCTCTTCGGCCTCTACACACAGGTTTTTAGGCGCTCCTCTATCTGCAATGTATCGGATCTTCAAAGCCCGTCAGTTCCCTGAGCTACCCTGTTTTAACCATTGCACATGGCTTGTGTTCATGACGCAGCAACATAAATCCACAGGCTAGAATCGTGGGAGAATTACCTATTGCTAGACAATTTGCATGTGCCTTTGCATTGTTAGTTCCTTTGCAACAAATTCCATGATGCGTTTGAAAAGTTTCTCTTGGTGCTCAGCGACAGCTATGGTTTCCGCATGATGGTGCCACTCTTTGGAACAGAATCGTTTCCAGGGAACTGAGTTGGTCATAGATTATCGGTGTTGTCACCATCCAGCTCAGGGTCAATGAGTACTTCGTACCTTGGTTCACAGGGCCCACGTTATCTCAGACCCTGAAAGTTTGGAAGTTGAGCTATCACATCTCGAAGTCACCTTTCGTCAGAGTGGCTATAGTGCGAGGCAGATCAAACGTGCGTTGCGCTATAAGCCTTCTGTGCAACGGGTGAGTGACGATAGCAACGAAGTGCCACCTTAGTCTACGGCCTTTTTGCCTTACGCAAGAAGCATTTCCAACAGGACTGGCCGTATTTTGTCGAAATATGATGTGAAATGTGTTTTTCGACCACCTTCTAAGATTAAGGCCCTGTTGGCGTCCGTAAAAGATGATCTTGGTTTGCGTAAGGCTGGTGTCTATCGTATTCCTTGCAGTTGTGGGATATCATATATTGGTCAGACAATCAGGACTATGGAAGACCGGTGTATTGAACATAAGCGTCACACACCCTTACAACAGCCGAGCAAATCCGCTATTGCAGAACATTGCCTTGACACCTGTCACCCTATGGAATCAACAACACCAAGATTCTGGCTTGCACGTCCAGCTATTGGGATAGTGTTATTAAGGAAGCTGTTGAAATAAAACTATGAAACAACCTTATAAGCAGAGATGGTGGATTTTGTTTAAATGCTACTTGGAATCCGGCTCTGTCTCTTATCAAAAAACAGAGGGACAGAATTAGTGCTACCACACCTGTTGATTAATAGTCACAAACGATATTTCTGATGTTGGTTATCTTTGGTTGTGTTCACACTTGTTCTGTGTGTGGTAACTTCCTTGTTTCTCCTCTGTGAACCGAGGTATAAAATTTCCTTGCACATTGCTTCCTCCTTGGATTTGTGTCTTGAGAATGGCATGATGTGCTCCTGTCAAAATATCGGCGGTGGTCGACGACGACACCCGGCAGCAAACACGTAAGTTAATTGAACAGGTTACTGATTATTTTCATTTCGCGAATGGCCATTGTGGAGCAAAAAAGTGCTCGGAAAAGATGTTGGAGTGCTTGACATTTAATAATTTAATTAGAAAGGTGTCAATGAGGATAAAGTCGTGTGATTTATGTCAGAAGGTGAAGGTGACAAATGTCATAAACAGGGGTCCATTGCAGACTATTAAACCCAACGATGTGTTGGATATAGCCGCGGTGGATATTTTCGGCCTGTTGCCAAAAACCACAGGAAATTTTGCGTATATGTGGTGGTCGAACTTTTCTCGAAATTTATGAAATTGTACCCACTGAGAAAAGCGACGGAAAGAGCTGTATACAATTTAATGATTTTGTATTATTTCCCAAAGTTAGGAAAGCCGAACTGTCTGTTGCCATATAACGGCGCTCAGATTTGTTCAAAATTATGGAAAGAAGGTATGGAGTGTAAGTAGGTATATATGGTGCATATAGCCGCATATCATCCGTCCAGTAACCCGGCGGAATGGTATATGCACGAAATTTGGAGGATTATGTAGAACGTACTGCCATTAGAATCACCGAGCATGAGGGAAATACATTTCAGATTTTGAACAAATCATGAACTCGCTGTAACAAGAGAGTACAGGATGTACTCCAGAGGATAATCTACAGCAAAAGAAATACCAAGAGTTTGGTAGGAAAATTATTAGCGTCCCCACATGGCAAGGAAATGACTGTGGATGAAAAGAAAGACGCATTGAGAAACAAAATGGCTAAGCAAGCTGAGAGCAGGATTCGTCGGCATGACGAAAAATAGAAACTTCCAAAACCTGTCGTTGGTGACTTCGTTCTCGTGAAAGCTTACGAGAAGTCAAGCGAAACTGATCACGAAACATACAAATTTAAATTTGTTTATAATGGGCCATACCGAATAGTAAACATACCGCATACCAATGCGTAATATTTTGAATACCCAGTGTCAAAAACGGGTTTTGGGATTAGAAATATTCTAAAGAAATATGAACCAAGGGTTCAACCGACAATAATCAGACTTAAACGCTGTCTGAAGAAACCTAAATGAGTAAAGTAAAATAATAATATAGTACTTGTTAAAGCATGACATTGATAATAATGTATAAATATATATAGATGAGATTGTAACATAGTTTTCTAAGTTACAGGGAAACCGAAATGTAAATATAGGTAGGAAGGCCTGTGCTTCTAGAAAGCCTTGAAATACAAGTGATGGTGAAAACGGGGTGAGCAAGGACTCACCGGGGAAATGAAAGTGGTTGAGAGTGACAAAGGGCGCACTAATAGCTCCACAAACGTAAGCAACGAAATGAGCAAGGGACGCTCTAGGGCGCATTGCCCTTATCTCTATTGTTTCCTTTTGTGTGACGTACAGACTTTCTCTGTTTTCAGGAGAATTTTGTTATTTAACTGTGCATTTGGTATACTGTATGTGTTAATGTTTTGGGCTAATCTTATAAGAGTAATATAGATAAATCTATAATATGAATAAAAGCAACTAAAGAGTAATGTGTAATTTAACGAAATGTGGACCGAATATTCAAAGATAAGAGGAGGAGATGGAATAGTAGTTTATGTAATTATTGATTTTATCTAGATTTTTGTTTTTTGGTAAGGTGTTACCTTGCTGGAAGGTATAACAAAAATTTTGTTCATAGAGGAATAGAGTTTTACCAAAAAAACATTCCGTTAAGCTCATCCCTTCAGGAAGATTTAACGAAATGTGGGGCATATGTGATGCCACCGTTAAAAATTAAATAATTTTTTAAATACTTTTTGACGTTGCTTTAGGGTACTGGTATGTTGAAAGATCGATATTAAGTGTTACAGAAAGACGTAGAAGGAGTCAGCAAATATATGTGTAAAAGTGTTATGTTTGTATGCAAAGCTCTTTCACATAAAATAATTACTTCATTCCCAATTGTTAATTAACGATAAGGAAAATGTTATTGCCATTCAATGAAAAAATTTTAATGACTGTAACCACTTTCGTGATTAATATGTTAATCAATGTACAGAATAGGATGCGGGGAAGTACAGAGGATTTTACGTGACCAGCTGAATTTTTAATATGACTATCTGTCCTACCAATATAAGGTTGCAGCAATTAGGCAAGGTGCCTAGCTAAATCACGTGTTGGTCCGCCTGTAGCGCTGACAATTGGCCTCAACGGAATCTCGGGTTTATGCAATTTGGGTAAGCCATAAAGTCTAGGTTGGTACGCTTCTGTTTTACAAAGCACCTTCTTATCCTCGGAGGCGAATGAAGACGCTTACACCGGTCGATTAGTCATTCTTAAAATCTTGAAACATGGACGATAAAAAGTTTGGACAAGAAGAGAATAGAAGCTTTAGAAATGTGGTGCTACAGAAGAATGCTGAAGATTAGATGGGTAGATAACATAACTAATGAGGAAGTATTGAATAGGATTGGGGAGGATCGACGTCTGTGGCACAACTTGACTAGAAGAAGGGATCGGTTGGTAGGACATGTTCTGAGGCCTCAAGGGATCACCAATTTGGTACTGGAGGGCAGCGTGGAGGGTAAAAATCATAGAGGGATACCAAGAGATTAATACACTAAGCAGATTCAGAAGGATGTAGGTTGCGGTAGGTAGTGGGAGATGAAGAGGCTTGCACAGGATAGACTGGCGTGGAGAGCTGCATCAAACCAGTCTCAGGACTGAAGACCACAACAACAACATCAAAATCTTGATAGACGGATCCTCTGAAATTTCTTGATTTATCCATGATAGTCCGCACTGTCCTGAATGAGGGTTGCATCAAAATCTTGATAGACGGATCCTCTGAAATTTCTTGATTTATCCATGATAGTCCGCACTGTCCTGAATGAGGGTTGCATCCCCTGAATCTGCATTAAGAACAATAATGTTTTTATCTGCATTTATATCCATCAGCGCATTCCTTTGTGTCCGCGAGAAATTACTGTTGGGTGGCTTGCATGTACGTAAAATTCTAGCCGTTTCCATCCTAATTTCGTCAGCAGACTTCTGTGGAAGCTGACGGATACCTGCCTCAATATTTGCTACAATATCCTCTGTGGGTACGTTTTGGGGCGTCACAGCAAAATTGCCTCCTTTCTCTAGTACAGAAATTTCAACTTTCGACAAATCTTTATCAGGCAGGTTATTCTTCGAAAATTTATGCTCCAAGTCATCACCAGTCCTGTTTCCTCGTCATGTTTGTTGTGTAATGACGGTTTGAAAGTTAAATTGCTTGTTTGTTTAATAATTGAATAAAAGGTACAATAAGTAAATTCGTTATCATTACGAACTGCTTCATAGTAGAGAGAGACAGACTTTCAATCTAAGGCCGGCCGTGGTGGACAAGCGGTTTTTCGCGCTCTAGTCCGGAACCGAGCGGCCGCTACAGTCGCAAGTTCTAATTCTGCCTCGGGCATGGGTGATGTCCTTAGGTTAGTTAGGTTTAAGTAGTTCTAAGTTATAGGGGACTGATGACCTCAGATGTTAAGTCCCCTAGTGCTCAGAGCCATTTGTGCCATTCTTCAATCTAAGTATTTGCTTTGGTTTTTAACACCATCTGTAAATTTGGTCGCTTTATTCAAAGCAATAAACTACAGTCTATTGAATAACATTAATTTTGCTACAAATTTAAATTTGCTTTGCTTACTAATTCATGATTAATGTAACAAGTTATTCAAAAGTAAGGATGGCTGCCACTTGGCCAATTTTAGTTTACTACCTTTTAGTTTCGAAGTAAATTCACGTAAAAAAAAAAGAATAACAGCCGTTGAAACGCACTGTCAACACTAAAACTAAGTAAAAAAAAAAACGCTTAATGATTTCAAAACTGCTCCATCAGACCTGGCCAACGAAAATAAAGTTTTAGGAATAGTTTTTCTTACAGTGGGCCTAATTAAGGTAAGGTTTCGAGACTGCTGTGGTGTGCTACTGCGGTGTGGATGGATCTGACAGCTGGTAGGTTAAACATTGTACAATCCTGTGTGCTCCACCGAATTTGCGCATGGAGCCCCTTTATCCACATTGTGCTTTGGGTAGGAGCCCACGTTAAATGATCGTCTTGCAGTGTAAAGTCCATTAGGTTACACCAGTCACAGATTTCCTTGAACGTAGAAAGTTTATTAACAATATTTGCAGTAACAATTTTCACTGTAAAGTATACGTGAGCAGGGGTGACTGAATGGCTGTATTTTGACTTGAGAAAAGTAGTGGAACGCGGCCGTGGAGACACCGTTAAGATTTTTTATGCCAGTGTCCCAGAGTCCGCTAAGCGTCAGAGGAGGGGTGGCCGCTGCCCGCTTACAAAGGACTTCCGCTTTCGTCCGGACGGCTGGCGCAGGACTTTCACTCAGCAGCATACAACTAACGTTATTATGTACACTGAAAATGTAATCATTTAAACAAAATTAGTACAAAGAAAGACATAAGAAATGACGTACGTAGTTAACCGTTTTTTTTTTCCAAATACGTTTCGTAAAGACAGTACGATACCGTTCGATTTCGTACGAGAACTATTTAATGCTACGAATGGGTCACACGTGGAATCGGCGGGTTCGGTCACATGACGACGGCCATTTTTGTGCTGCCGCTAGTGCTGACAGTGTGTGTGTTATCTTTATGGACTTTCAGTGAAAGCCGAACTATTAAATTGGTTTCCATCGCACTTACTTGTTGCAGTTTTGTCTTGAAAGTGGCAAGGTGTGCTTCTGCAGATATATTAGAGGTTGTCAACGGTATCTCCCGCCTGTATTGCTGTAAGTTTTTTTGAAGATTGTATGCGCCGCGATACACTCAGTCTGATACTGCATTCGTTTGACGAATGGAGAAGATAGAGAAATTGCAGGGAATGAAACAGGCGAAAGGGAACGCAGATATCTATGGTGGCCGAGTTAGAGTGGATGTAAAATATAAACTGGCAATGGCAAGAAAGGTGTCTTCGAAGGAGAGAAATATGTTAACATCGAATATAAACTAAAGAGTAGGACATATTACCTTAAAATATTTGTTGGGACTGTAGTCGTGTATGGAAGTGAAACATGGACAATAAACAGTTTAGACAAGCAGTTAACAGAAACCTTTAAAATGAGGTGCAACAGAATAATGTTAAAGATTAGATTGCTACATCATGTAATTAATAAGAAGGCACTGAACAGAATTTCGGGGAAAAGAAAATTGTGGGCTGAACCTGACTAGATAAAGGGATCAGTTAAAACCACACCTTCTGAGACATAAAGAGGCTTGGAGAGCTCCTTCCAATCATAACGTAAACAACAAGAACTACCACTGAGCAACACTCTTGTTTTGTAGCCGTTTGTAATTTCAGTAATTGTTAATACATACTCTTGTCGGCTAACTTCCTTAATCAATATACAGGGTGATGAATAAATGCCAGCATGCGAATTTTTAACTAGAGCCGAATCAAAAATTTATCTCTCAAATTAAGATGAGGTGCGTTTAGGAAACACATATTGGGTGAAAGCGAGGAGATATGAACTGTCACATCGTGTAGGGCATAGGAATGTAAAGAGGACTGTGTGTCATCCCACATAACCGTGCCAGGTCTTGCAGGTCACTGAGTGGTCCGATGAGACATCAAACCTACATCCTCATGCAGCCGTTGTTCAAATCCCCGTCAGGTTTCTTTTTCATTTTTTGGATTCACGATCCCTAGCTCTTGCCGTTTGTATGTTGGGAATCATTTCAACACGGGACAATGGCCTATAAAGCATCGTGACATATGGCGTGAGAGTTGGATCCATTAACCTGAGTGTATGAGTCTACTGACGGCATAGTGGGCAACCATGGCCACTCCTGTCAAGATTATATACGGCAGCTTCCCGATGAAACGGACAAAATATAAATATCTTAATATGTTTTGGATTCTGAGTGTTTCCGATCAATGGGCTGCTGTTGCTCGTGCTTATGCTACACACTACCACAGAAGACGCCATCTTGATGAGAATGGTTTTCCTCACCTGAAGCACAGTCTTCTGGGAAACGGGTAAACTTCGTATACAAGTAATGCACAGAAGTCGCCCAAGGATAAAACCTAATACACAAACAGATAACGCAATTCTTTAAACCATTCTATTACATCACCAAAAGCAGTTCGAGATATATGAAAAACTAGTTTTTGAAGTGATGTACAATGATCTGTTTCTGTATCATAGCAAGCTAATTCAGCACCATCGACCGACAGACCGAAATGGAAGAGTATAGCTATGTGACTGTATTCTGGACCAAGTAAAGATAGCGAACATTTTAAAACTAACGTGGCATACACTGACGAAACTACCTTCACTCGTGAAGCTATTTTCAACTCACATCAATCATTATTGATTGAAACACAACCTGCATGTCACCTGTAAACGTGACATTTCACAACCGCCATGTAGCGCTCAAGGGTTGCAGGAAGTCGGAACGGCAGGGAGGTATTGTTTGGCAGAGAGGGGCGACTTACGCCCAAGCGTGCAGAGAAAAACCGGCAACTGTTTCGTTGACTTGACTGCATCGATGTTAAACAGCAGACCATCCACCGATCCCAGTGATGGCGCCACGCGGCGTCCATGCGTGGATCAGCACCAATACCAGTGATGGAACCTGCTGCATCGTCGTCCGGCCACCCTGCGTTGCAGACGTAGCGCTCCTACTCACGTCACAGCGAAGGGGTCGCAGCGGGTTTTGGCTGCATAGGTAGCCTGGGACGTGGGTGGCGACTCCCTCAAACGCAACTTGTGGACCCCACATACAGCGCCGAAGGGAAAACATCTTTCAGCCTTTGTTGTAGTTAGCCTTAGCAGCCAGGGCTTATTCGTGAGTGACCGCAGACTGCTCTTCACCCGGGGGGTCGCTAGTTGGTGCCTCCGACCCGCCCCAGCCAATAGCAGCCTGCAGTCCCCAAGACAATGTCATCCAGAGAACGGAAGTTAGCGGCAATCTCGCTGCTCGCGACGGTGCAGCATCAGCCCGCCCCGCCACAGCTATAGCGCGTCCGTACAGCAGAGCTTGGTAGTAGTTACAGCGGTTCGGTTCAGCCGCCGAGATTCATCACCAGCATGTCGTCGAGGTTGGCGTGCAATTTAAACAATCGTTATTCACTCGCCTTCAAGCTACACCGCAGACGTATTTCCTCTGGAGGAAACAAGTGGAGCACTCTTTAATAGTTACAGCGTCAGGTTCCCTCAACCCTCTTCGGTCACTACATACAATTCATTAGCTGCACTTCTATCTGCAATGTATCGGTTATTCACAACATGTCCGTTCCCTGTGCTGCCCTGATTTCATCACACTTGTATACAGTGCCCGCCGTGCCTTGCCTTCACTCCTATGTGCGGCGTCGTAAACCTGCGTCCCCGCATCGTTTGCTATATATCAACGTCACCCGCGAAGTAATATGATGTGACATTCGGTTAGTAACTATTACCTTCCAGCCATAGGTGCGAGAAATTTAGAAGAATTCAGAAAATACCACCCAATACATGGCAACATTAATCTACAGGCTAGAATCACGAAAGAAGTGCTTTTGACCCCTTACCTATTACTGGACAATTTGCATATGCCCTTACATCGTTCGTTCCTTTGGAATACATTACATGATGCGTTTGAAAAGTTTCTCTAGGTATTCAGTAACACTTTAGGTATCGGAACGATGGTACAGTGCAACACATTGGAATAGAAGAATCTCCAAGGAAATGGATCAATCATGGATTTTCGATGTTCTCGACTCTACAATCTCCCGACATTAATCCACTGGAGCCTAATTTGGTGTGTGAGTGGAGGAGGGAGGGAAAGTGGACAAAAGTTTATGCAGACGTGTTGTGTAGGTTCCAGCAACGTATGATGCAGTTAGTTGCGAAATTTGCAAATGCAAGGTAGTTGAACGCCTTTCCGAAAGTGAAATTTGTTCGTGTGTCTGCGTACCGGAACTGTGAAGATAAGCTTGCACGATGGATGTCTAGAATGGAGTTATAATGTGTAACGTAATGTGCAATTTAATGTCCTCTACATATTGCGTCTTTTGTACCTCATTGGATACCGACGATGTTATTGTGTGCACTATTATTTTTAACTGTTTTTAATTATCTCATGGACAGAGTAAAACAGACGTTTTATATGTAAGAAGTTTTTGTTATGTCTTAATGTTTAAATAAAGACAGATAGAAAAAGATAACATACCACAATTGGAGGTTTCAACTGGATACTGTTTGATGCTTTAACTGAAAAAGAATGTTTGGAGCAAATTCAACTTGAACATCTGAGTCTCCGATTCCCATGGCATTTTCTCGTCTCACCGAGCTAATGGGAGAGCTCCACCTCAGCCCAGAATTAGTGCTACTTGTTCTTAGCCCCGCTGCATGCAGTAACAGCATGACCAGAGCCTCATTTTCTGAAAAGCATTTCTGTTAACCAGCGAGTTGGACTAAGGTTAGGTAGATACACTTTTGTCTTGAACTGGGATGAGGAATCAAATGTCTACCGTGACGTGCGGCATTTTTTCTCAATCGTGTGCACTGTTGTCTACTCCTATCAAGCTAATTATTTGTTTTGCGGCCATTTCGGATTTATATTTAATTTTAGTACTGAGCAGAATAAATTTATGATTAATGTATGGTTTCCTTAATCTAACTGATAACGATTTTCTTACCTGTCTCGATTTATCTTTCTGTTTATTGGTGTAACACAATTTAGTAGCATTCGTTTTGCACCATACTTTTTTTTTTGATATCTGATGTTACCCAAGAAAAAATGAAAGAAAGTATTGATAAGACGGGATGTATGCCTCCGAGTTTTTCATTGTGTTTACAATGCAGGTTACCCTAATACGCGTCGTGCATATTACTCGGTAGACCTTCACGATTCCATAACGCAATTGCTACCCCCTGCCGATCGAGGGCTACGTACTGTAGCGTGTGACATGGCCGTGTGTTACGTAACTGTAACAGAGCTCGAGATACTGCCTGTTGTAATCCTTCAAGAAACTGAAAAGACGAATCGAAGAGTTCTTGCACAGATGGAGCTACCTTTCCTTGATCATGACAACGACACAGCATGTACATGCGACATATGTAACAACCCGACATATACGAGGTAACAGATCATCGTCCATACACCCCGACTATTCCCCATCCGCCCGTCATCTTTTTCCAAAACTCGATGAAAACTTTTAGAGGGTTTCACTTTGATAGTGATGAAGCGGAGCAAGTAGAAGTAATGTTATGGCCCCTTCAACAAAGTCAAACATTCTTCAGAGAGGGTATCAAGAAACTGTTCTCTTGTTTGGATAAACATAGTGACAGGAAGAATGAGGATGTAGAGTGTTAATTAAGTTTATTTTATTTAAAAAGCTTTATAAGTTTTCACATATAAAAATTCGGAGGCATTACTTTTCGGCACGCACCTTTACTTACGCTTCAATCGGCAAGATCTAGTAAATGAGACGGTACGTGGTCACTTTTATTACTTCGATAATGCGAACTCGCATCTTGGCGCGATGTTTCAAATAGCTTGCAATAAATTTATATAGAACCGTGAGATATGACACTATTTCTTCTGGATTACAAATTTTTCACTTATTTCCCAGGCCAGGTAAGGCCCAGCCGTGGCGTCAGTCGTGAGTCTTTGCTGTGGCCGTCGGTGTCCTCGTGGCAGGCAGTGTGTTAAGGTTGGAAGTGGACATTGGGAATATAGGAGGTCAGCGTGGATGACGGATGAAATGCGTTTGATGTTATTAATAACAAGCCGTAGTTTGTCAGTATTTACGTGAACCTGTAGGTAGAGAAATATCTTCTACCGTTTAATATAACAGTTGACGTCATGAAACTACACTTTTATTGCGTCGGAATACAACTGTTATAGAAACAACAGAAACATAAAAAGGATACAAACGCAATGTTTTTAATACTAATGCTTACAGTAATGTTATTTACTGCATGTCGTGAAGTAATCAGAAACTGACACACAATAGGATGTGTAGATTCAACCGGTTATTTTTAAGTATAAGGGTCAAGTTCTGACACTCTTCCAGTTTCTTGGCTCCTCTGGAAACAGCAGATGTCTTCAGTCAGCAGTCCAGCTATCTATTCTCCACTCCGTCGCAGACGATTCAATCTGAGCCAACTGATTTGCAATACTCCTAGTTCCTGGGACAATCTGACAGGTATGGTTTGCATTGACTCTTTGGTTTCACCACGTAAACTGCAATTAAGAGAAATGCGCTTTAGTAAAGATAGGAGGTACAAAAATAACATAGCAGTTTAATTTTACTAGTGATAAGACAACGGTAAGTCTTCACCTTTTTTACATAGCACGAATTTCACTATCAGCATTGTGACAAGATTATGTTACGGTCGTGTATCAGAGATAATGTGGGATCACACGGTGTGCTATGTTACAGGGTTCCTATTCTTCACTGGTACTATAGCAGACCGTTGGAAGATTGGCGACGCGAATAAACCTGACTTATAGCTTATTTCGAAAGTTGAAGGATGTCACTAGAACCACGTTCCTCTAGGAGGGTAATGCTCCTGGCGTGCGAAGCATTCAGTGAGCAACACATGTATCCTGTGACGAGGTAAATGACGATAACTTGAGGGTCCTCGGTTTCGTTTGCTGGGAACTGATCTGGCGATCTCTGATTTTGTGTTTAATGAATGGTCAGCACCGCCGGTCCCCAGTAACCGTAAAACTTTGTCGTACGTGAGACCATCTTAATAGTAGAACGATCCAACGTGACGGGATGAAATGCGTTTACTCTGTCCTTCGTGTACAGGTCAGGAACGGTATTCCGCCGTCCAAACGTTCGCCCAACCCATAACGAACACCCTTTTGTTGCAAAAAGAAATAGAGAAATCAGTCATCTTGACAGTGATGACAGCTACTGACAACAAAATTTACACTCTTGACAGTTTAATTAACAACAGTGTTATGTAAATACTAATGCTTATCATAAAGAAAGGACTGAATGAAAGAATACCATATGATACGAACCAGAAAGGATTGAAGAAATTATTACTTACTAAGGTTAAACACCAGACCATAAATTGACCAAAGACAACATTTTTCCTAGAAGAGAGTTGTAGCCCCATCGAGCTGTAAGATTGCGGTGACTACAATGTAACTCGGCAATGGAGATGTTAACTTCTTTTCTCTCTTGTACTCTTGCAATAGTAGTACGCATGTTAAGCGCTGCTAGGTTATTTTAAAGACGATCTGAAGTTTAAAAGTTTTACGGTTGGAATTATTATTCAGAAGTGGGACTGAAGTAAAATCATCTTTACCGTTTAGACAGATAACGGGATAGTTGATTGCTGACTTCGTGATACTTAATAGTCACCAACATCAAAGGACACAGATAGAGACTCATCGCTGACATAAATTCAATTATTAGACTTGAATAGACAACAGATAAACGCAATCACAAAGAATTTACAATTTCGCCGTACTGTCAGAAGCTATCGTCAAAGTCAGAACTGCGGATGCTAAACGACGCAATCACCCTGTAGAAACACTGAATGAATTAGGTACCTTTCTCCATCACTCAGAATGCCAAGTTTGGAGAGCGCAAGATCACCGAAATGTTATTTGTTTTGAGAGACACCAAACGTTTCTAGTGGTGAAACCTTCAGTTTTCCCCAACTCTAGAAGATTCACATTTTCTTAGAGTTTGAAGAATTATTCTCTTTGAATTGCACCCATGTTACACTGCACGATCCCTGTGAAGTTACGGGCTTCAGCTTTGTGTGAGATGCGAGGCCACCTTCTGTTTATTAATCGTCCGCAATATTATAGCGCCTGGGGCTGGAGCATTTCGGTCGGCTCATCGTGAGTTTTAATCGTGATATTTTGCTAGGACACGATGAGCAATTTCACAGTATAAGCACAGCTCTTCTGAAAGCTTCGATAGATGGTGCGTTTTCCTTAACCACTGTTCTTGATGACTGCAATGTATCAGCCTCCATACAGCAGTGGCCACGAAAAGCCAAACTAAATAATGTCGTGGTTGTATAGTAACAAACTTACTATACATGTAGAATTTGCCGCTTTTTTTTTCTAGACATTTTCATCTAAATATTCATTATTTATCTTTCATGTACTCTTGTACTAACCAACACGCGTGCAGGCACAACTTCTAACGCAGTGGAAATCTTAACCAGTAATACGACAACCCCACATCTTCTTTTTTCGCGATATTTTGGTCTGGCCTAAGTAACGTGATTTATCAGGTTCTTTTTTCAACCTTCACTGACTACTAATTAAAATGTGTGGCATGCTGCTATTTACCATATAAATGCCCGATATTTGGGAAATTTTTTGCAATGGTTATACGGTTGATTGCTAGTACAGTGTGTCATCGCCTATAAGTAGCATATATTTCGGTCCGATATTACATTGTAGATGTCTCACTAAGACAATGAATGAGTCTGTGCCCTAATTTAATGCCAACATGATGTTTCCGATAAGATGTAGTCCAGTACGTTCACTTATCATTGCCCACTTCACCTAATTCTTCGTCTCTATGTCAACGAGTCGTTAAATTTTTAACTTCTTTGAACTTGCAAGATTATTTCTACTTGTTCCTAAGCGTATGACGGGTACTGTTTACACACACTAATCCAGTTGTCGGCCTTCTACAGGGTATGAAGAAAAGTGTACGTTGCCTATCGGTTTATAGTGTTAAGCTTAGAATAGGTGTGTGTACTTCACTGCCAACACATTCACTGTGAAAATTAACCACACGCTACGGAACGCGGCACTTGTGGCAACTTCCGTCGCCTGTTAAAATATCTTTTCGTAAAATGTTGAAACTATGGCCCATTGCGTACTTCATGTCGCGATACACGACATAATCCTCCTAAAAGAATTCAAGGGTGTGTAGTGAAAAACATGCAGCAGTTTTAAGGGGCAAGAAAATTGCTATAAAAGGTGGACTAAATATGCGCAGCAAATTTCTCTGAATGGTTTTGGTGGAGAATCATGAAGACTTGCAATTTCGTAATTTCGGTGAGGCAAGGGTAGCCACAGTTCCTTGAAGGATTTGATTTCACTCATATTTTCACTTTCGCTGTGGGACCATTCGCGAATTTTTATGCTGAACAAACTGGTTTTATCTTGTCAATTTTGAACAGAAAACAGTTCTGTTTGAAGTAACTTACCTTTCGGTAGTTGGTTGTAGCAATAATACAGCTTCACCGAATTAGCATACAAGTAGAACTTGTTGTCTGCTGCGACACAAATGGTATCATCGTCATCTTCCGTGTAGGACGACCTCCCCAGAAAACTACTCTCAGCCGTGATATTGCCGGTGCTTAGAGTCTCATTCCCGATGTTGGCGGTGGTCGACTCTTCTGGTTGTCCGTAGACCTCCGCCACTGCTACCAGTGCTGTAAAAGTCAGTGAACATTGTTACAGATGGCTATTTCGTCTAATGGATTTTAATGCAACTCTCCCACTTAGCACTGCAACACTACGGTATGTTATATATGTTTTACTTGAACAGTCCACTGGTCCCTGAAAATAAAAAAGAACGAATCAACAGCGACATGCCCGCTATGTTCATATCTTACAAGTTCTCGTAATTAATTTCGTGTTCCAATATACAATGACAGTAGTCTTTCAAGTTCTTGTTGGATTGTTATTATCTCATAATTAAAATGACAATATTAGTTCTTTCCTCACTTATATTTGGGAAGGTTTGCCTTTTTAGTAAGGCTCTGCCACACTGAAGGCTAGCCAGATATTTGGCTGATAAAGTTAGGTTCTTCATTGGTTTTGACATCAGACAGCCCGCTCTACCCTTAGTAGTAAAGAATGAAAAGGTATTGCAGAAGCTGGAAGCCTTCCTCGTTACGATCATGTAGCTGGGGTTTCACTGAAAAGCACACATATCTCCAAGTGGACGGCTCTGTAAAGTCTTTTGCTCCTCATCAAGATAATGAACGTAACCTATTAAAATATTGTCCCTGTTCCGTCCTCTGAAAATCACGTGATAGAGAAGATTAATAGGTACCATTAGTATTTGTTTGTTTTTCTGTTACATTCAAACTAA
Source organism: Schistocerca nitens (assembly GCF_023898315.1). NCBI lineage: Eukaryota > Metazoa > Arthropoda > Insecta > Orthoptera > Acrididae > Schistocerca > Schistocerca nitens. The sequence goes on from NC_064615.1 coordinate 545,152,653, forward strand.
ATTTAGAGGTGAAGAAGTGACAGCCTTGCATGGAGCGTCTCACATAACTTCTTGTGATGTTCCGAAAATTGTACGATGGGAGACATCAGAGTCATTTCACTATCTACGTTTAGTCCAAGACACTAGTACATACACGGTTCCGTCACAGGAATGTGAACACCGCCTTTGTTCGACATCAACGCGAGATAACCACTCAATGACGGTAGGGCTCAGTATTAACGCTGGAGGCTATGTAAAGATCATCAGGGAGCCGCGGGGGACAGTGCAATAGTTGTCATAATGCGGAAACGAAGCTATTTATCTGACGTCCAAAAGGGTATGGTTATTGATTTCCAGGCAAAGAGTGGATGCACGCCTCAGTTTGTAAACTGTTCAAGTGTCACCCTGCTTAAAGTGAAGTGTGCATGGTAAAACTGCACTATCGAAAACTGACAGCATGACCAGTGGGGCAACATTGACCATAGATGACAGAAGTGAGAGACAGCTGCGGAGATGTGTACGGATGAACAGGCATGGTACAGTTGAGGGAAAGACGCCCCAGATGAACCACGGGGCTACCAGCAGTGTCTGCTCAACGATTATCGCGCGAAAGTCGTTGTTTTCCGCTGTCCACAGTACGTTCCAGATTCGTTCGCTCACGTCGACTGCTGATCACCGGCGACGAAGGCTTCAATTTTCACTCCAATACCTGAACCGGACCTGCTTTGAGCGGCCGTCTGAGGCGAAAGACGTTTTATGCTCGATCGGGTATAAGGCGGGTGGCTTATAGGGCGTGAAACGTCTCAAGGCAAACAACCTGCAATGAGTGAGGGAGCGTTATGGTCTGAGGAATGTATTCGTGTCGATGATTCTTCATAATGGAAGCCATAATCGATCTAAACTACTATGCGTTTGTGCTTGAGGACCGTGTCCACCCCTCCATGCAGTTAAATGTTCTTCGGTACGATGGCATCTGCCAAGAACACAATACATCCTCTCACTGTTGGATCTGTAGTTTGCTCTTAATATGAGTGGACATGTTTCCTTCTGTTCTTTGGAATGAGATCTCAATATGGTAACTTTAGGGCTCTTGTACTTCTCTTTATACTCTGTGGTCAAGAAATGTGTTTCCAGTAATTGCAGTTTTATTTTATTATGCAATTGTTTTGTTGGATACTTGTTGTCAGTTTCACTACGTAGTTTTCTGTAAAGAATATAAGAGTTTTTTCACTGCACTCGCTTTCTTCAGTAGCGTCTATTATGTGGCCAGTATTTGGCTTTCTAATTCTTACATGATTCTCCCCCAGTTTTTTTTGTTTATGCTACTTAGTGTTTAATATTGTTTTTTATGTGCCTATTCGTACTTATCTTTACCTTTCTTTAATCCCTTTGTTAGTAGTTTGTTTAGTTAGTGACTTGTAGCGCAATTTTCGTTGCTCTTCATTATTGCAGTACATCTTACGTTTGTAAGTCCCTCTTATAGTTTTTACAGATACATTTGAAATGTAACGCATGAGAAAATTTTTAGCCAGCACACCGAAACATTTCATAGAGGCTACGAAGAACGTGACATCTTACGTTACAGTTCAATGTGCACAAACAAACGTTGTGAATTGACTCAATCTCTGTGTTTTGAAGGCGGTGTGAAATGCGTTAGAAGATATTCCAAAAATATTATCCTTGAATAGCTGAAATTATATTCTATGATTTACATTTTCTGGTTTTTTAATTGCAGTGAGGACGAAACAGACGACCGCATGGGAAAAATCGTTGAATTACACACACGCAGACAAATGATCGAAAACTTATGTTGCTTCCAACAACACTAAGGTGAAATAAAATTGCGAAAACTATTGTCAGCAAAACGTAACTGGATCAGTAACATTTTTGTTTTATAACTAAAGCTGGCGTCCTCTTTTCACCATTCCCACAAGAGGTGTTGCGTGCACATTCCAGCTTAGCGTCATGGTTCTTTACTTCTCAAGTGTAAAAGGATTCCAAAACCAGTCACTAACTCTCAAAATACATATAGCTATTAAATAGTAGGTCGAAGTACTGATTTCGCTTTTCCGAATCTGATTCACCACAGAATTAGGTTTCGTTGAATTGTCTCAAAAGACCCAGCTAGTCGACATTGACGTAACTGATCGAACCAGTAGAAACTAATACCGCTCAGTAGTGGAAATGTATCTGGATCTAAGAAGATGTCTTTTAGATCCTATACACAACATTCTCCAGTTCCAGGAGAAGTTAACCGTAAGTCGAAAGAGCGACAAAGCATTCCGAGCGTCTCGAAAAAAGCATGATTGGATGCCAAACTCGTTGTAGTTGCAGATTAGATGAACCCCTATTATACGCACGGTTGATGACCATTTTGGAGGACGGAAGTCTCCTCCATATAAAACCAAACTGATTCAGCAAACAGAAGTCTTGTGATACTCATCAACTAGGAATCGCATTATGGGCAATGTCGCCCACTTCGAAGCCTCGTTCCTTGACATATTCCGAACAATATTCGATACAGTTCCGAAATGTCATTTAGTGAACATCGTATGAGAATACCGGATATCGGACCTGATTTATGATTTTATTCGGTAACTCACTGCAGAAATAGTTCAACAAAACACTCTTAATGGGACAAAAGTGATAGTAGGAAAGATATTTTCAAAGGTACGACAGCGACCTATGATATGGCTATAACTGTTCACACCTTACACAGTATAAGAGAAGTATCCCATAGTTTGGGAGGTGGTAGTTGGGACGAAAACATAAACAAAATGTGCCGAAGATATGAGGTCTAAGATACATACTTTCAGACCACGTGTACTTGGTGATACTGTAAACCGCTTTCACAGTTCATTTCAAGTGCAGCATATACGTTAATTCTAACAAAACAGGTATGTATTTTGAACAGCTTATGAAAAACATTTACGTTGTCGTTTTTTCTCTGAAACTGCCAGAACACTGATGCCTGCTGTATCACAAAGAAAATACCAAACTCCATTTTGAACACCTCCTTTACTGAGGCCTCACAAGTGCAGGTCTTAAGTAATAGCTTGTAAAACTACGACACCGTGCAGCACGTATTTTCCAGCTACTTGGTTTCATAAATTTAAAACCTTTTTTACAACTATATGTACTTGTGAAATTAATCATAAATGATATTTTATGAGACTGTAATATATGATGAAAGAATAAATAACAAATAATTATGTCAAGTCGTTATAGTAAATAGTCTGGAAATGACAGGGATGTTATATTTGTATGACACGGGTCATACATTTCATGTAACAATAATATCGTTGGCGTAAGAACGGACGGAGGGATGAGTTGCGACCAATCTGCGTATTGGTACACACATGTGTCTTGGGCAGATATGACAAATTGTGCTGGAATTGGTGTTATAATAAGGGGGAAGCTAAGATATAAGTGAGGGAGCACGTGTATGAGCGTAGTACATGACCGCAAGAAGGTTTTTAGAGTTAATGAGAAAAGCAGTGTGGCCCAAGTTTACTCACGTTCATCGCTAATCAAACGAGCCTACTGTCTATACTGAATTTCATAAATAGGATTACATCGTGCTGCAAACAACTCATCGCAAAGTAAGATACATCCAGTAGCTTTATAGTTGTGTTACACGCATGCTAGTATAATAGTAGCTTTCTTGGTTCAAAAAATAGCTCTGAGCACTATGGGACTCAACATCTGAGGTCATCAGTCCCCTAGAACTTAGAACTGCTAATTCTAACTAACCTAAGGACAGCACGCACATCCATGCCCGAGGCAGGATTCGAACCTGCGACCGTAGCGGTCGCGCGGTTCCAGACTGAAGTGCCTAGAACCACTCGACCAGCACGTCCGGCAGCTTTCTTGGGACATTAGATTGGTCCAGTCAAACCACCAACGTAGTCCTGTCCTCTCATCATAACTTCCGAGAAAGTCTTAAGGGAAAAATATAGATAAAAATGATCCGTTAAATTGAGAACTAATTTTCAATCAAGTAGTCATTGTAATAGAAAGCTGTAGTAACTATGGTTCTTCATATGGTGCAGCACTGCTATGCTAACACAGACAATCAGTTGAACCGAAAAGTTATATAAGTGCAATACTTGTTTGAGTGACAAAGCTATACTGGCTATCTTGAAGCAAAGGTAATTTTATGATTTTATGTTTTGTTCTGTAAATAACATATCTCTACATAACATTAGTACAGGCAGTAGGTTGTTGCCTTGAAGGAATGTTTCTACGGCACTATTCGAATAGTATCTGATAAGGATAAGGAATTAATTACTTCCGGTCACGACTAAAGATATTTTCAAAGACACAGCTTTATCGTTATTTGCGTGACGCAATATAGTATCTACGAAGTGTTGCTAGTCGCAATTAAAATTTTTATTAGAATTATTTCATCACAGATTAACGTCTTTAGTGTTCATTTTACGCGTGTTTTTTACATCGAAGCTCGCGCAAGCGCATTTTGTTTATTTACCGCATTACCTTTGTTAAAGTATTTGCGTGAATTCAGTGTAATTAGCTATTTACCAAAGGCAGCTTTCAATCTTTTTGGAGATTGATAACATTTTATTCTGATTTCTAAGTTCATTCATACAACTTTGTGATACCTAATCACGGTTTCCTACAGTAAGACTGCCACTCGTAGCCTTCTTTTTTTTTACATTTATAAAGTTTTGTACACAGCAAATACTCGTGCAATAACGAATGGGTTGGAACTGTCTAAATAGTATCGGTAAGAATCGACTTCCGTATTAGATGCTTTGTTTATATTTATTGTGCAACAGTTTTATGCACAGGAGAGTATATGTGAGTATCATGTTACGATACAACAAGAATATAATGTCGTCCAAGTGTTTTAACGGTTGCTTACTGCACTCTGCTGATGATTCGATATAACAAATAGTTTACAGTGGACGAGATAAGCTTCACAATAGCGAAGATTAACAAGTAATAAGATATGCATTTTAAAGTCTTCTGGATTGTATTTCATTTTTTTTTTCGGCCAATCGACTAACTTTCTATACATGGAAATAGCTTTTCGCATGGATTAATACATGAGAAATTATGTAAAATAGGGGTAAGAAAAAAATGTTTATTGTCAATGACAGATAATAAATTCTGCCAATACTTACCAGCAACAAGCAACAAAGCAGCCTTCATTGTACTCGACAAAAACTACTACTGCTCTCTGCGTTATATTTTCATTTATATATGTTTAAATACCCGATGGCATCATCGAATGTTATCGTTAAGTTTCCTCCTGATTTTCGGTTCCGTGAACTCTGGTTGCAACAACTAGCAGCAGATTGACTTTCCTTGTACTTGAAAAGATCTGTTATCGTTCGCTATGTCAAACGTATTATCAGCATTACAACTACAGCATTCAATAAAACTTGTTACCATACTTTGAGCACAAGCTGGAAAGGAATATTATTTTCTCTCAATAAAGCCCATCTTTTAATGTCGTACGGCTCGAATTTTTTTCTCCCAGCATAAATTTCTGGCCATTGGAATGCATTCCTAAATCTTTTGCATGCTCGTGGGATGGCTTGTGTTGGTTTACGCTTCTTCAATTCGTGCCTTTTCCTGTCGTTCGACATATTTGGGTCGAGGGGCTCCTGCAGCACCTCCAGAACATTCCAATTCGAGCGTGTCGGTTCCTGTCTATCGGTGAGAGAATTGCAGAGTTTATGGGGCAAGAGCGTAGTTTGTGCTCCGTCATCCCATGTGCTGGTGGCGGCGTGGAGTCGCGGGCATGTGGCGTGAGGGTGGTTTGGACAAAGCAAGTGTGTCTGTTCCTATCTGTCGGTGCTGGGAATTTGTGAAATTTAGGACCGATATAGCTTTTAGTGTGTCATGTGATAGAACTTTCCAAACATCTCGGGCGGTTGTGTGAGGTAGGTATTTGCAGACTGGACCCTGTACAGAAAAAAAAAAATGATATCGAGGTGGAACGTTTCCTTTGTCCGGCACGCGGTCGACAGGTTCCATCGTGTCCGGCGTAAAGTGCTTGGTGGCGGGTGAGGCGCTACAGTCCGGAACTCGTGACTGCTACGGTCGTAGGTTCCCATAGTGCTCAGAGCCATTTGTGGCACAGCTGAAAGGAGACAAATCGGAAATCAATATGGAAATTTCATTATTTCATTTATGGTATGCCACATTACAGTACCACTTCATTGTGACATGGGACAACAAGTAAACACAGCTTGTTTCAGTGTCCAGAATGAATAATACATTAGTAACTGAATCTAATGCAGCCACGCCGTTTGTACAGATACTTTATGTTTTACTAATATCGACTCCGTCTTGTTACTGTCGTGGAGATATATATTTCATTTGAATTAGTACAGTATATATTTTCATAGTTTGACCGTTATTTTATTCCACACACCATTAAATATCACCATTAAATTTATAACATTCTGGGAAAGCTAAGTAATTTAGCGATTCCGCACCTGTATAAATCAAGTGGATGTGAGCTAAAGATGTTAAACGGTAAAATATAAAGATAGGGATACTGATTTTGAAGGACAGGAAGAACCTGAACCTGAAGGTGGTTACTCAAACAGTACACGACGTCCATCTCCAGAGCAACAGCAACAGTCCAGTTAAAGTGAGTACGATCTATGTACAAGCAAACCGTCAAAATCCAGTGTAATAGAAGATATTGATGACAGCCTACTAGAAAACACTGATGATGGCTGTGGCTGTCGTGGGTTCAATTCCTGTAGCAAACTAGTGGGGCAGTATAAGTATATTAAAAGTAAATCAAATTGCCGATTAATTGTAAATTGTGCGTCTAGTGAAAGGCAGCAGGAGATCGTTTGAAAGAAAACAGACGGTCCCAATTAGAATCTCTAAATGAGCATGTGGTATCACGATTTGATAGAGAGAGGTCGTGTGGCTCTACAGTTCGCTGTCGGCATCTGCAGATGTGGGCACTAGAAACGTCTAAAATGGTTGACTTGGACAATTTCAAAGCTTCGAATTCGTTTATCGACAGTCTTAAAGTTGAGAATCGCATTTTATCCGTGCGTTTTACTACATTTGTCACACAGAAAGACAAAGAAGACGATAACATTACACGGAAGATGGCACAACAGTTTGTGGAAGATGTGAACGTGTGTATGACACAGCAGAGTGTGTTGAGTGAAAATGTTTGGAACAGTGACCAGAGCTTATTCCGGTACGAAATGTCTTCACCATCAACACTGTCCCGCAGAGGCGAGAAAACTACAGCTAATGTGTTGTAGTCTCTACATACCTCTACCCACAGTTACGCAATTCATGTCGCTTTATCAATGACAGATTGACTAGCAAAGATGTAGTACATCTGTTTTCAAGGGCCAAAAGACACTATTGCCACAAATATTTCAAAGGAACTTGAAACAACTGCCACGAAACATTCATGCGGAGGCAAGCAAGAGTAGAACAATGACGAAAGATCAACATGAAACGATTTCTTACTTTATTCCTTGGCGAACACGCAGCAAGTGAAATGAACGTGTTGCTGTGTAATAGATGGTGACGGTATACGCATCGTCTAAGTGCAAATTTTCCAAGCAAAGATATTAGCTGGAGATATTCCACTAAAAGCCACAAAACATTACCATCTCTTGGTGGTTACATCTTTCGCTCATATAAACTCTACATCACAAGGATTGCTGATTATGTAAGACTACAATGTTGTAAAACACATGAGAAGATTCACGTAAGTTTGGCATAATACACTTCACTCTGTGATGTACAATCAAGTTTTGGCAACTGAGTATATTCATATTTTGCACTATACTTGGTGGAAGGCCTGTAATGACACTGACATACTCACAATATCATTTAAAAATGTAATTAATGTCCCGTTGTTTGTTGGACTGATAAAATATGGAAGTGATTGTGGATATAGAAACGTGGATCTAATGAGGTGTTGACTTTGTTCTCGTCTGGATTGTTTTAACCACTTCCGCATCTGCAGAATGAGAATTCGTATAAGCACTATCAGGTGTGTAGGATATGTGTTTTTTGAGCTATTTGATTACTTTAGGCAGAGTTTTTTTTGCACTGTTGACTGAAAGTGCATGTTACACTGACGTCATTGAATTACATGTTAATATTCTTAAAGTTCTCTATTTACGTTTCAGTTACATCTTGTTACTTTATTTCTCTCTATTAAAATGCTGCTTGTGATAGAATGCAACGTTTTGCATGAAAATTATACAGACCACTGGTTTTTCTGTGATCGGGTGTTACTTAATACATGGTTTCGTGCGGTTCCGAAAGTTCGTTGTCAAAGCTGTCCCTCGTTTGTAAAAAGTACAAAAGTAGCCCGTCACTTTGTTTGCAAACAAGGCGAAGATGAAGTAGTTAAAAGATCATCAACAAAACTGATACTATACTGTTAATAGGGATGTAATCAAAGGAAGTCTACATTCGTGACTTCCTGTTCATGTTCTGCAGGGGCTGCAGGAATAGAAGTACGTGTGCTCTGTAGGAAAGGGTGTGTCTGTCATTTTCAGTACCAACAGTAAATAATAAGACTTCTACATAAGTTTTCTGAGAATTCATCTTTGTTGACACATCTGTCCGCTCATTTATCACAGAGTACGCGGCAGTTCCAGAAGAGAAGAGCCAGTGTGGTGCGACAGACTGTCCAGAGCCCTCGAGATCATACCGGAATTTTCAGCTGGACGCAGCATGTGAATGTTGCTGTGTGAGGACGGGTTACTCCTGTAGCTGAAATTTGCATAACTGAAGATGGTTCTGGACGGACAGAAACCAGCTACGTGAATAAACATTTTTGCAATCATGACGGATTATAAGTAACATTGTATAACCAGTGATTGCAGTATCCCACCAGACATTTTGTCTGTTTTTGCAAAATGCGAGGTTAAAGGCATCAAAAGGAAAAATATTTCACTTCATTTTTCTAAGGAGAATGTGACATAATTAACTTCCACGTGGCAGAACGTACTACATACATAACTGATATGCCATTTACACTAAAACCTAAAACAATTAAACACTTATCATGTTAAGTACGTATGTGTTCCGTGTGTGGAGCTGTTAGTGATGTGTCAAGCATCGACTCTTTGTCTCTAAGTCGTTCCTTGCGTGACTTTCCCTCTAACAGAAGGGTAGGGGACAAGGTTGTAATTCGAAACAATTTACACATTTTCGCTTTTTAGGCAGATGGGTATTTGATCTTTAAAATATTTCCTTCATTCATATCCACTTTTTATGTGCTCCAGTCTTTTTCTGCATTACAAAGTTTACTCTGCTGAATTGAAGCTTTCTCCCATTTTCCAAGTCACAACATTGTCTTGTGTTAAATTATTACTTACTATGGCGCACGACCAACGCAGTATCACAAAAGCGTCAGTACTTTATATAGGATGTATTTCCTAAGAGTCGTTAAGTGCCGTTTCTCTGGAGTTATAACAGATATACGGTATTTCCGTTTTGAATTGTGTTGCTAGACTCAATCCTAACAAACAATGCTCGTTTAGCCTTTCATTTGACTGCTAGTGTCTACAGAAGGCGTCGGTTTGTTGCTCTTTACACGCAAAAAGATTTTTTAAGGAGGGGAATTTTACGTGCCCATACGATATGGCGCTCCCAGATTTAATCCACGGGAAGTTACATGTATAACAGTCTGTAGCTAAAGAATTAACCACATATTTCAAATAGATTTAATGTATTATACAGGACGTAGAGGTGTAGAACTAGAAAAAATTACAAATGCTGCAAAAAACACAACATTACGTCTAAGAATAATAAAAAAATTTAGAAGATGGTGGAAACTGCTTACGTAGTCTCTAGAGAACACTCCCTCGTATGATTCTAAGATTGGTAACTAGACTGTAGTATCTAGGTACTAAAGTTCCTCTATGCACAAGAGATTCCTCTTCAAAATGGAAAGCTCTTTATACCGGACGGTGAATGATATAAACGTCACTGACATCTGTTCACCTCCTTTCATCAGCATTCGAGCCGTACGACATTAAAAGATGGGCTTCATTGAGAGACAAAAAATTTTCCTTTCCAGCCTGTGCCTAAAGTATGGTAACCAGTTTCATTGAATGCTGTATTTGTAATGCTGATAATACGTTTGACATAGCGAACGACAACAGATCTTTTCAAGCACAAGGAAAGTCAATCTGCTGCTAGTTGCTCCAACCAGAGTTCACGGAACGCAAAATCAGGCGGGAACTTTACGATAACATTCGATGATGCCATCGGGTATGAAACGTATATAAATGAAAATATAACGCAGAGAGCAGTAGTAGTTTTTGTCGAGTACAATGAAGGCTGCTTTGTTGCTTGTTGCTGGTAAGTATTGGCAGAATTTATTATCGGTCATTCACGATAAACATTTTCTTCTTACCCCTATTTTACATAATTTCTCATGTATTAATCCATGCGAAAAGCTATTTCCATGTATAGAAAGTTAGTCGATTGGCCGAAAAAAAAAATGAAATACAATCCAGAAGACTTTAAAATGCATATCTTATTTCGAATGAGCACTTGTTAATCTTCGCTATTGTGAAGCTTATCTCGTCCACTGTAAGCTGTTTGTTATATCGAATCATCAGCAGAGTGCAGTAAGCAAATGTTAAACCACTTGGACCACATTATATTCTTGTCGTATCGTAACATGTTACTCACATATACTCTCCTGTGCATAAAACTGTTGCACAATAAATATAAACAAAGCATCTAATATGGAGATCGATTCTTACCGATACTATTTAGACAGTTCCAACACATTCGTTGTTGCACGAGTATTTGCTGTGTACAAAAACTTTATAAATGTAATAAAAAAGAAGGCTACGAGTGGCAGTCTTACTGTAGGAAACCGTGATTAGGTATCACAAAGTTGTTGTATGAATGAACTTAGAAATCAGAATCAAATGTTTTCCATCTCCAAAACGATTGAAAGCTGCCTTTGGTAAATAGCTAATTACACTGAATTCACGCAAATACTTTAACAAAGGTAATGCGGTAAATAAACAAAATGCGCTTGTGGGAGCTTCGATGTAAAAAACACGCGTAAAATGAACACTAAAGACGTTAATCTGTGATGATATAGTTCTAATAAAAATTTTAATTGCGACTAGCAACACTTCGTAGATACTATATTGCGTCACGCAAATAACGATAAAGCTGTGTCTTTGAAAATATCTTTAGTCGTGACCGGAAGTAATTAATTCCTTATCCTTATCAGATACTATTCGAATAGTGCCGTAGAAACCTTCCTTCAAGGCAACAACCTACTACCAGTACTAATGTTATGTAGAGATATGTTATTTTCAGAACAAAACATAAAATCATAAAATTACCTTGGCTTCAAGATAGCCAGTATAGTTTTGTCACTCAAACATGTATTGCACTTATATCACTTTTCGTTTTAACTGATTGTCTGTGTTAGCATAGCAGTGCTGCACCATATGAAGAACCATAGTTACTACAGCTTTCTATTACAATGACTACTTGATTGAAAATTAGTTCTCAATTTAACTGAAGTTATGATGAGAGGACAGGACTACGTTGGTAGTTTGACTAGACCAATCTAATGTCCCAAGAAAGCTGCCGGACGGGCTGGTAGAGCGGTTCTAGGCGCTTCAGTCTTGAACCGCACGACCGCTACGGTCGCAGGTTCGAATCCTGCCTCGGGCATGAATGTGTGTGATGTCCTTAGGTTAGTTAGGATTAAGTAGTTCTAAGTTCTAGGGGACTGATGACCTCAGATGTTGAGTCCAATAGTGCTCAGAGCTATTTTTTGAACCAAGAAAGCTACTATTATACTGGCATGCGTATAACACAACTATAAAACTACTGGATTTATCTTATTTTGCGATGAGTTGCTTGCAGTACGATGTAATGTTATTTATGAAATTTAGTATAGACAGTAGGCTCGTTTGATTAGCGATGAACTTGAATAAACTTGGGCCACACTGCTTTTTTCATTAACTCTAAAAACCTTCTTGCGGTTATGTACTACGCACATACACGTGCTCCCTCACTTATATCTTAGCTTCCCCCTTATTGTAACACCAATTCCAGCACAATTTGTCATTTCTGCCCCAAGAAACATGTCTGTACCAAAACGCAGATTGGTCGCAACTCATCCCTCCGTCCGTTCTTACGCCAACGATATTATTGTTACATGAAATGTATGACCCGTGTCATACAAATATAACATCCCTGTCATTTCCAGACTATTTACTATAACGACTTGACATAATTATTTGTTATTTATTCTTTCATCATATATTACAGTCTCATAAAATATCATTGATGATTATTATCATAAGTACATATAGTTGCTAAAATGTTTTTAAATTTATGAAACCAATCAGCTGGAAAATACGTGCTGCACGGTGTCGTAGTTTTACAAGCTATTACGTAAGACATGCATTTGTGAGCCATCTGTAAAGGAGGTGATCAAAATGGAGTTTGGTATTTTCTTTGTGAAACATCAGGCTTCAGTGTTCTTGCAATTTCAGAGAAAAAACGACAACGTAAATGTTTTTCATAAGCTGTTCAAAATACATACCTGTTTTGTTAGAATTAACGTATATGATGCACTTGAAATGGACTGTGAAGACGGTTTACAGTATCACCAACTACACGTAGCTCTAAAAGTATGTATCTTAGACCTCATGTCTTCGGGACATGCCAGAGGTTCTTGTCAGATATGAAATGAAATGAGCGTATGGCATTTGTCAGAGAAATTGCTCAGAACAGTCTCACACAAATCCTGCCTGTGGCACCAGGTTTAATCAAATGGCTCTACTATTTAATAGCTATATGTATTTTGAGAGTTAGTGACTGGTGTTGCAATCCTTTTACACTTGAGAAGCAAAGAACCATGAAGCTAAGCTGTGATACATACTGGAATGCACACGCAACACCTCTTGTAGGAATGATGAAAAGAGGACGACAGCTTTAGTTATGCAACAAAAAAAGTTACTGCACCAGTTACGTTTTGCTGACAATAGTTTTCGCATTTTTATATCACCTTAGTGTTGTTGGAAGCAATATAAGTTTTCGATCAATTGTCTGCGTGTGTGTAATTCAACGATTTTTCCCATGCGGTTGTCTGTTTTGTCCTCACTGCAATTAAAAAACCAGAAAATGTAAATCATAGAATATAATTTCAGCTATTCAAGGATAATATTTTTGGAGTATCTTCTTACGCATTTCATACCGCCTTCAAAATATGGAGATCGAGTCAATTCACAACGTTTGTTTGTGCACATTGAACTGTAACCTAAGATGTCACGTGCCTCTATGACATGTTTCGGTGTGCTGGCTGAAAAATTTTCTCATGCGTTACATATCAAATGTAAAAACTATAAGAGGTACTTACAAACGTAATATGTACTGCAATAATGAACAGCAACGAAAATTGCGCTACAAGTCACTAACTAAACAAACTACTAACAAAGGGATTAAAGAAAGGTAAAGATAAGTACGAACAGGCACATAAAAAACTATATTAAACACTAAGTAGCATAAACAAAAAAAACTGGGGGAGAATCAAGTAAGAATTAGAAGGCCAAATACAGGGCACATAATAGACGCTACTGAAGAAAGCGAGTGCAGTGAAAAAACTCTTATATTCTTTACAGAAAACTACGTAGTGAAACTGACAACAAGTATCCAACAAAACAGTTGCATAATAAAATAAAACTGCAATTACTGGAAACACATTTCTTGATCACAGAGTATAAAGAGAAGTACAAGAGCCCTAAAGTTACCATATTGAGATCTCATTCCAAAGAACAGAAGGAAACATGTCCAGTCATATAAAGAGCAAACTACAGATCCAACAGTGAGAGGATGCATTGCGTTCTTGGCAGATGCCATCGTACCGAAGAACATTTAACTGCATGGAGGGGTGGACACGGTCCTCAAGCACAAGCGCATAGTAGTTTAGATCGATTATGGCTTCCATTATGAAGAATCATCGACACGAATACATTCCTCAGACCATAACGCTCCCTCACTCATTGCAGGTTGTTTGCCTTGAGACGTTTCACGCCCTAACTCCACCCGCCTTATACCCGATCGAGCATAAAACGTCTTTCGCCTCAAACGGCCGCTCAAAGCAGGTCCGGTTCAGGTATTGGAGTGAAAATTGAAGCCTTCGTCGCCGGTGAACAGCAGTCGACGTGAGCGTACGAATCGGGAACCTACTGTGTACAGCGGAAAACTACGACTTTCGCGCGATAATCGTTGAGCAGACACTGCTGGTAGCCCCGTGGTTCATGTGGGGCGTCTTTCCCTCAACTGTAACATGCTTGTTCATCCGTACACATCTCCGCAGCTGTCTCTCACTTCTGTCATCTATGGTCAATGTTGCCCCACTGGTCATGCTGTCAGTTTTAGATAGTGCAGTTTTACCATGCACACTTCACTTTAAGCAGGGTGACACTTGAACAGTTTACAAACTGAGGCGTGCATCCACTCTCTGCCTGAAAGGCAATAATCATACCCCTTTGGACGTCAGATAAATAGTTTCGTTTCCGCATTATGACAACTATTGCACTGTCCCCCGCGGCTCCCTGATGATCTTTACATAGCCTCCAGCGTTAATACTGAGCCCTACCGTCATTGAGTGGTTATCTCGCGTTGATGTCGAACAAAGGCGGTGGTCACATTCCTGTGACGGAACCGTGTATGTACTAGTGTCTTAGACATAACGTAGATAGTGAAATGACTCTGATGTCTCCCATCGTACAATATACGGAACATCACAAGACGTTATGTGAGACGCTCCATGCAAGGAGTGTCACTTCTTTGCCTCCCACTTTAGTTTGAATGTAACAGAAAAACAAACAAATACTAATGGCACTTATTAATCTTCTTTATCACGTGAGTTTCAGAGGACGGAACAGGGACAATATTTTAATAGGTTACGTTCATTATCTTGATGAGGAGCAAAAGACTTTACAGAGCCGTCCACTTGGAGATATGTGTGCTTTCCAGTGAAACCCCAGCTACATGATCGTAACGAGGAAGGCTTCCAGCTTCTGCAATACCTTTTCATTCTTTACTACTAAGGGTAGAGCGGGCTGTCTGATGTCAAAACCAATGAAGAACCTAACTTTATCAGCCAAATATCTGGCTAGCCTTCAGTGTGGCAGAGCCTTACTAAAAAGGCAAACCTTCCCAAATATAAGTGAGGAAAGAACTAATATTGTCAATTTGATTATGAGATAATAACAATCCAACAAGGACTTGAAAGACCACTGTAATTGTATATTGGAACACGAAATTAATTACGAGAACTTGTCCGACATGAGCATAGCGTGCATGTCGCTGTTGATTCGTTCTTTTTTATTTTCAGGGACGAGTGGACTGTTCAAGTAACACATATATAACATACAGTAGTGTTGCAGTGCTAAGTGGGCGAGTTTCATTAAAATCCATTAGACGAAATAGCTATCTGTAATTACGTTCACTGACTTTTACAGCACTGGTAGCAGTGGCGGAGGTCCACGGACAACCAGAAGAGTCGACCACCGCCAACATCGGGAATGAGACTCTAAGCACCGGCAATATCACGGCTGAGAGTAGTTTTCTGGGGAGGTCGTCCTACACGGAAGATGACGATGATACCATTTGTGTCGCAGCAGACAACAAGTTCTACTTGTATGCTAATTCGTTGAAGCTGTATTCTTGCTACAACCAACTACCGAAAGGTAAGCTACTTTAAACAGAACTGTTTTCTGTTCAAATTTGACAAGATAAAACCAATTTGTTCAGCATAAAAATTCGCGAATGGTCCCACAGCGAAAGTGAAAATATGAGTGAAATCAAATCATCAAGGAACAGTGGCTACCCTTGCCTCACCGAAATTACGAAATTGCAAGTCTTCATGATTCTCCACCAAAACCATTCAGAGCAATTTGCTGCGCATATTTAGTCCACCTTTTATAGTAATTTTCTTGCCCCTTAAAACTGCTGCATGTTTTTCACTACACACCCTTGAATTCTTTTAGGAGGATTATGTCGTGTAACGCGACATGAAGTACGCAATGGGCCATAGTTTCAACATTTTACGAAAAGATATTTTAACCGGCGACGTAAGTTGCCACAAGTGCCGCGGTCCGTAGCGTGTGGTTAATTTTCTCGGTGAATGTGTTGGCAGTGAAGTACACACACCTATACTAAGCTTAACACTATAAACCGATAGGCAACGTACACTTTTCTTCATACCCTGTAGAATGCCGACAACTGGATTAGTGTGTGTAAACAATACCCGTCATACGCTTAGGAACAAGTAGAAATAATCTTGCAAGTTTAAAGAAGTTAAAGATTTAACGACGCGTTGACATAGAGACGAAGAATTAGGTGAACTGGGCAATGATAAGTGAACGTACTGGACTACATCTTATCGGAAACATCACGTTGGCATTAAATTAGGGCACAGACTCATTCATTGTCTTAGTGAGACATCTACAATGTAATATCGGACCGAAATATATGCTACTTATAGGCGATGACACACTGTACTAGCAATCAACCGTATAACCATTGCAATAAATTTCCCAAATATCGGGCATTTATATGGTAAATAGCAGCATGCCACACATTTTAATTAGAAGTCAGTGAAGGTTGAAAAAAGAACCTGATAAAAGCACGTTACTTAGGCCAGACCAAAATATCGCGAAGAAAGAAGATGTGGGGTTGTCGTATTACTGGTTAAGATTTCCACTGCGTTAGAAGTTGTGCCTGCACGCGTGTTGGTTAGTACAAGAGTACATGAAAGATAAATAATGAATATTTAGATGAAAATGTCTAGAGAAAAAGCGGCAAAATCTACATGTATAGTAAGTTTGTTACTATACAACCACGACATTATTTAGTTTGGCTTTTCGTGGCCACTGCTGTATGGAGGCTGATACATTGCAGTCATCAAGAACAGTGGTTAAGGAAAACGCACCATCTATCGAAGCTTTCAGAAGAGCTGTGCTTATACTGTGAAATTGCTCATCGTGTCCTAGCAAAATATCCCGATTAAAACTTACGATGAGCCGACCGAAATGCTCCAGCCCCAGGCGCTATAATATTGCGGACGATTAATAAACAGAAGGTGGCCTCGCATCTCACACAAAGCTGAAGCCCGTAACTTCACAGGGATCGTGCAGAGTAACATGGGTGCAATTCAAAGAGAATAATTCTTCAAACTCTAACAAAATGTGTATCCTCTAGAGTTGGGGAAAACTGAAGGTTTCACCACTAGAAACGTTTGGTGTCTCTCAAAACAAATAACATTTCGGTGATCTTGCGCTCTCCAAACTTGGCATTCTGAGTGATGGAGAAAGGTACCTAATTCATTCAGTGTTTCTACAGGGTGATTGCGTCGTTTAGCATCCGCAGTTCTGACTTTGACGATAGCTTCTGACAGTACGGCGAAATTGTAAATTCTTTGTGATTGCGTTTATCTGTTGTCTATTCAAGTCTAATAATTGAATTTATGTCAGCGATGAGTCTCTATCTGTGTCCTTTGATGTTGGTGACTATTAAGTATCACGAAGGCTAAGTCGCATCACAAATCAGCAATCAACTATCCCGTTATCTGTCTAAACGGTAAAGATGATATTACTTCAGTCCCACTTCTGACTAATAATTCCTACCGTAAAACTTTTAAACTTCAGATCGTCTTTAAAATAACGTAGCAGCGCTTAACATGCGTACTACTATTGCAAGAGTACAAGAGAGAAATGAAGTTAACATCTCCATTGCCGAGTTACATTGTAGTCACCGCAATCGTACAGCTCGATGGGGCTACAACCCTCTTCTAGGAAAAATGTTATCTTTGGTCAATTTATGGTCTGGGGTTTAACCTTCGTAAATAATAATTTCTTGAATTCTTTCTGTTTCGTATCATATGGTATTCTTTCATTCAGTCCTTTCTTTATGATAAGCATTAGTATTTACATAACACTGTTGTTAATTAAACTGTCAAGAGTGTAAATTTTGTTGTCAGTAGCTGTCATCACTGTCAAGATGACTGATTTCTCTATTTCTTTTTGCAACAAAAGGGTGTTCGTTATGGGTTGGGCGAACGTTTGGACGGCGGAATACCGTTCCCGACCGGTACACGAAGGACAGAGTAAACGCATTTCATCCCGTCACGTTGGATCGTTCTACTGTTAAGATGGTCTCACGTCCGACAAAGTTTTACGGTTACTGGGGACCGGCGGTGCTGACCATTCCCTAAACACAAACTCAGAGATCGCCAGATCAGTTCCCAGCAAACGAAACCGAGGTCCCTCAGGTTATCGTCATTTACCTCGTCACAGGAGACATGCGTTGCTCACTGAATGCTTCGCACGTCAGGAGCATTACCCTCCTAGAGGAACGTGGTTCTAGTGACATCCTTCAACTTTCGAAATAAGCTATAAGTCAGGTTTATTCGCGTCGCCAATCTTCCAACGGTCTGCTATAGTATCTGTAAGAATAGGAACCCTGTAACATAGAACACTGTGTGACCCCACATTATCTCTGATACGCGACCGTGACATAATCTTGCCACAATGCTGACAGTGAAATTCGTGCTATGTAAAAAAGGTGAAGACTTACCGTTGTCTTATCACTAGTAAAATTAAACTGCTATGTTATTTTTGTACTTCCTATCTTTAATAAAGCATATTCCTCTTCATTGCAGTTTACGTGGTGAAACCAAAGAGTCAATGCAAACCATACCTGTCAGATTGTCCCAGGAACTAGGAGTATTGCAAATCAGTTGGCTCAGATTGAATCGTCTGCGAGGGAGTGGAGAATAAATAGCTGGACTGCTGACTGAAGACATCTGCTGCTTCCAGAGGAGCAAAGAAACTGGAAGAGTGTCAGAACTTGACTCTTATACTTAAAAGTAACCGGTCGAATCTACACATCCTATTGTGTGTCAGTTTCTGATTACTTCACGACATGCAGTAAATATCATTACTGTAAAGATTAGTACTAAAAACTTTGCATTTGTATTCTTTTTATGTTTCTGTTGTTTCTATAACAGTTGTATGCCGACGCATTAAAAGTGTAGTTTCATGACGTCAACTGTTATATTAAACGGTAGAAGATATTTCTCTGCCTACAGGTTCACGTAAATACTGACAAACTACGGCTTCTTATTAATAACATCAAATGCATTTCATCCGTTATCCACGCTGACCTCCTATATTCCCAATGTCCACTTCCAACCTCAACACACTGCCTGCCACGAGGACACCGGCGGCCACAGCAAAGACTCACGACTGTCGCCACGGCTGGGCCTTACGTGGCTTGGGAAATAAGTGAAAAATTTGTAATCCAGAAGAAATAGTGTCATATCTCACGGTTCTATATAAATTTATTGCAAGCTATTTGAAATATCGCGCCAAGATGCTTGTTCGCATTATCGAAGTAGTAAAAGTGACCGTGTACCGTCGGGGTGTATGGAAGATGATCTCTTACCTCCTATACAAGGTGTCGGGTTGCTACACATGTCGCATGTACATGCTGTGTCGTTGTCATGATCAAGGAAAGGTAGCTCCATCTGTGCAAGAACTCTTCGAATCGCCTTTTCAGTTTCTTGAAGAAATACAACAGGCAGTATCTCGAGCTCTGTTACAGTTACGTAACACACGGTCATGGCACACGCTACAGTACGTAGCCCTCGATCGGTAGAGGGTAGCAATTGCGTTATGGAATCGTGAAAGTCGACCGAGTAATATGCACGACGCGTATTAGGGTAACCTGCATTGTAAACACAATGAAAAACTCGGAGGCATACATCCCGTCTTATCAATACTTTCTTTCATTTTTTCTTGGGTAACATCAGATATCCAAAAACAAAAAGTATGATGCAAAACGAATGCTACTAAATATTGTTATACAAATAAACAGAAAGATAAATCGGGACAGGTAAGAAAATCGTTATCAGTTAGATTAAGGAAACCATACATTAATCATAAATTTATTCTGCTCAGTACTAAAATTATACGTAAATTGCAAATGGCCACAAAACACTTAATTTGCTTGATAGGAATAGACAACAGTGCACACGATTAAGAAATAATGCCACACGTCACGGTAGACATTTGATTTCTCATCCCAGTTCAAGACAAAAGTGAATCTACCTAACCTTAGTCCGACTCGCTGGTTAACAGAAATGCTTTTCAGAAAATGAGGCTCTGGTAATGCTGTTACTTCATGCAGCGGGGCTAAGAACAAGTAGCACTAATTCTGGGCTGAGGTGGAGCTCTCCCATTAGCTCGGTGAGACGAGAAAATGCCATGGGAATCGGAGACTCAGATGTTCAAGTTGAATTTGCTCCAAACATTCTTTTTCAGTTAAAGCATCAAACAGTATCCAGTTGAAACCTCCAATTGTGGCATGTTATCTTTTTCTATCTGTCTTTATTTAAACATTAAGACATAACAAAAACTTCTTACATATAAAACGTCTGTTTTACTCTGTCCATGAGTTAATTAAAACCAGTTGAAAATAATAGTGCACACAATAACATCGTCGGTATCCAATGAGGTACAAAAGACGCTTTACGTAGGGGACAATAAATTGCACATTACGTTACACATTATAATTCCATTCTAGACGTCCATCGTCCAAGCTTATCTTCACAGTGCTGGTACGTAGACACACGAATAAATTTCACTTTCGGAAAGGCGTTCAACTACGTTGCATTTGCAAATTTCGCAACTAACCGCATCATACGTTGCTGGAACCTACACAACACGTCTGCTTCAACTTTTGTCCAGTTTTCCTCCCCCCTCCACTCACACACCAAATTAGGCTCCAGTGGATTAATGTCGGGAGATTGTAGAGTCGAGAACATCGAAAATCCATGATTGATCCATTTCCTTGGAGATTTTTCTATTCCAATGTGTTGCACTGTACCATCGTTCCGAAACATAAAGTGTTACGGAATACGAAGAGAAACTTTTCAAACGCATCATGTAATGTATTCCAAAGGATCGAACGATGTAAGGGCATATGCAAATTGTCCAGTAATAGGTAAGGGGTCGAAAGCACTTCTTTAATGTTTCTAGCCAGTAGATTTATGTTGCTGCGCCACGAACACAAGCCATGTACTGGGTGGTATTTTCAGAATTCTTCTAAATTTCTCGCACCTATGGCTGCCGAATGTCACATCATATTACTTCGCGGGTGACGTTGATATATAGCAAACGATTCGAGGACGCAGGTTTACGACGCCGCACATAGGAGTGAATGCAAGGCACGGCGGGCACGGTATACAAGTGTGATGAAATCAGGGCAGCACAGGGAACTGACATGCTGTGAATAACCGATACATTGCAGATAGAAGTGCAGCTAATGAACTGTATGTAGTGACCGAAGAGGGTTGAGGGATCCTGACGTTATAACTATTAAAGAGCGCTCCACTTGTTTCCTCCAGAGGAAATACGTCAGGGGTGTAGCATGAAGGTGAGTGAATAACGATTGATTAAATTGCACGACCCCCAGGGTGAAGAGCAGTCTGCGGTTATTCACGAATATGCCCTGGCTGCTGAGGCTAACTACAACATTAGTCTGCTACATCACGTAACTAATTAGAAGGCACTGAACAGAACTTCGGAGAAAATAAAATTGTGACCTGAACCTGACAAGATAAAGGGATCGGTTAAAACGACACCTTCTGGGACATAAAGAATATTGGATAACTCCTTCAAAGAGTGACTTAAACAACAACAACTCCCACCGAGCAACACACTTGTTTTTTAGCCGTTTGCGATTTCAGTAATTGTTATTACATAGTCTTGTTGGCTAACGTTCTTAATCAATATACAGGGTGGCAAATAAATGCCAGCATGCGAATCTTTAACCAGATTCCAATCAAAAATTTATCTCTCTAAATAAGACTGAGTGCGTTTAGAAAACACATAACTGGTGAAAACGAGGAGATATAAACAATGTCACATCGTGTAGGGCATTGGAATGTAAAGAGGACTGTGTCATCCCACATAACCATGCCGGGTGTAGCAGGTCACTGAGTGGTCCGATGAAACATCAAACCTAAGACGCCCATAGAGCCGTTGTTCAAATCTTCGTCAGGTTTCTTTTACATTTTTTTGATTCCCGTTCCCTAGCTCTCGTAGTTTATAAGTTGTGCATCATTTCAACACAGGACAATGACCTATAAAATGATAGTGGCCTATGGCATGATAGTGGGAACCATTAACCTGGGTGTATGTGTCTACTGACTGCAGAGTGGGCAACCATGGCTATTCCTGTCAACTTTGTGTAGGACAGCTTCCCGATGAAACGCACAAAAGATAAATATCTTAATATGTTTTTGATGCTGAGTGTTTCCGATCAAAAGGCTAGTGTTGCACGAGCATATGCTAAATAGTACCACAGAAGACGCCATCTTGATGAGAATGGTTTTCGTCACCTGAAACACAGCCTTCTGGGAAACGGGTAACCTTCGTATACAAGCAACGCACAGAAGGCGCCCAAGGACAAAACCTATTCCACAAACAGATAACGCAGTTCTTGAAATCATTCAACTACATCACCAAAAGCAGTTCCAGATATGTGACAAACTGCTTTTTGAAGTGATGCACAATGACCTGTTTCAGTATCAAAGCAAGCTAATTCAGCGTCAGTGGCAAGAAGACCGAAATGGAAGAGTATAGTTATTTGAATGGATTCAGCACCAAGTGGAAGATATTGGCCATTTTAAAAGTAACGTGGGATGGACTGACGAATATAGCTTCACTCGTGAAGTTATTTTCAACTCACAACAATTATTACTGAATGGAACACAACCTGCATGTGAACGTGACATTTCACAACCGCCCTGTAGCGCTCAGGGGTTGTAATAAGTCGGAACGACACAGAGGTATGGTTTGGTAGAGAGGGGTGACTTACGCCTAAGAATGCGGAGAAAAGCCGGCAAGTGTTTCGTTGACTTTAATGCATAGAAGTTAAACAGCAGCCCTCCTACTGATCGCAGTGATGGCGCTACGTGGCGTCCATCCATGGATCAGCACCAATACCAGCGGTGGAACCTGCTGCATTGGCGTCCAGCCAGCCAGCGTTGCAGAAGTAGCGCTCCTACTCTCGTGACCGCTATAAGGGGTAGCCGCGATACATTAACCTGCGTGTATGTGCATAGGTAGCCTGGGACGTGGCTGGCTGCTCCCTCAAGCTCAAATTGTGAACCCCACGTACAGCGCCGACGGGAAAATAACTGGCCGCCATCGTTGTAGAAAGCCTTAGCAGCCAGGGCATATTCGTGAGAGACCGCAGATTGCTCTTCACCCGGGAGGTCGCTAGTTGGTGCCTCCGACCCGCCCCAGTGAATGGCAGCTTGCAGTCCGCCGGACGATGTTACCCAGAGAGCGGAGGGTAGCGGCCATCTCGCTCCTCGCGCCGGTGCAGCACCAAGGTGCGGCCTCTCCCCGCCACATCTACTGCGAGTCCGTGCAGCGGAGTATGGTATTAGTTTCAGCGGGTAGGTTGGCCGCCGAAATTCATCACCAGTTTGTATTCGACTTAGGCGTGCAATTTAAACAAGCGTTATTCACTCGGATTCTAAACATTGACATAGTGGCGGCACAACTACTCCCCATTTGAGCCTCCGGGCTACACCGCAGACGAATTTCCTCTGGAGGAGACAAGTGGAGTGCTCTTTGATTGTTACAACTTCTGGTTCCCTCAGCCCTCTTCGGTCCCTACATACAGTTCATTAGCGGCGCCTCTACCTGCAATGTTTCGGTTCTTCACAGCAGGTCAGTTCCCTGTGCTGCCCTGACTTCATCACGCTAGTATACAGTGACCGCCGTTCCTTGCCTTCCCTCCCAAGTGCGGAGCCGTAAACCTGCGTCCTAGAACAGTTTGCTAAATATCAACGTCACCTGCGAAAGCCATCCGATGTGACATTCCGTTCATTAACTACTACCTTCCAGCCATTGCTGCATGCAATTTAGGAAAATTCTCCAAAAACCACACGTCCACATGACTTGTGTTCGTGATGCAGCAACATAAATCTATAGGCTAGAATGGTCAAAAAAGTGCGTTTGATCCGTTACCTATTACTGGACAATTTGCATGTGCCTTCCATCGTTAGTTCCTTTCCAGTACATTCCACGATGAATTTTAAAATTTATCTTTGTGTTCAGTTGCACATTAGGTTTCGGAACGAAGGTACACTGCCACACTTTGGAATAGAAGTACTTCCAGAGAAATGAATCGGTCATGGATTTTCGATGTTCTGGACTCCAGAATCCCAAGACATCAATCCAGTAGAGCCTAATTTGGTATGTGTGTGTGTGTGTGTGGTTGAGGGGAGGGGGGAGGCAAATGTAACAAAAGTTGATGCAGACGTGTTGCGTAGGGTCCAGCAACGTATGACCCAGATAGATGCGAAGTCTTTGCAAATGCAATTTCCTAAAGCGAAATTTGTTTGTGTGTCTACGCACCAGCACTGTGGAGATAAGCCTGGGCGATGGATGTCTAGAATGGAATTATAATGTGTAACATAATGTGCAATTTAGTGTCCCCTACGTATTGCGTTTGATGTATCTCATTGGATACCGACGATGTTCTTGCGTGCACTATTAATTTCAACTGTTTTTAATTATCTCATGGACAGAGCAAAACTGACGTTTTATATGTAAGAAGTTTATATTATGTCATAATGTTTAAGTAAAGACAGAAAGAAAAAGCAACATACCACAATTGGAGGTGTCAACTGGATGCTGTTTGTTGCTTTAACTGAAAAAGAATGTTTGGCGCAAACTCAACTATAACATCATTGAGTCTGAGTCTCCGATTCACACGGCATTTTCTCGTCTCACTAAGCTAGTGGCAGAGCTCCACCTCAGCCCAGAATTAGTGCTACTTGTTCTTAGCCCCGCTGCATGCAGTAATAGTATCACCAGGGCCTCATTTTCTGAATCGCATTTCTGTTAACCAGTGAGTAGACTAAGGTTAGGTAGATACACTTTTGTCTTGAACTTGGATGAGCAATGAAATGCCGACCGTGACGTGCGGTATTTTTTCTTCATCGTGTATACTTTTGGCTACCCCTATCAAGCAAATTATATGTTTTGTGGCCTTTTGGGATTTACATTTCATTTTAGTACTGAACACAGTAAATTATAATGTATGGTTTTCTTAATCTAACTGATAACGATTTTCTTACCTGTCTAGATATATCTTTCTTTTTATTGATATAACACGATTTTGTAGCATTCCTGATGCATCATGTTTTTTTTCTTGGATATCTGACGTTATCCAAGAAAAAAAGAAAGCAGGTATTGATAATACGAAATGTATGCCTCCGAGTTTTTCATTGTGTTAACAATGCAGGTTACCATATTACGCGTCGTGCATATATCTCGATCGACTTTCACAATTCCATAACGCAATTGCAACCCTCTGCCGATCGAGGGCTACGTACTGTAGCGTGTGACATGGAGGTGTGTTACGCAACTGTGACTGAGTTCGAGAATCAGCTTGGTGTGTTCCTTCAAGAAAATGAAAAGACGAATCGAAGAGTTCTTTCGCACATGGGGTTACCTTTCCTTCATCATGACAA